>NW_027312146.1:0-39084 GCF_040954645.1 Diabrotica undecimpunctata | reverse complement strand
CGCGCTATCTCAGAGTGCTGTCCATGGGATAAGACAGGGAGATTCCCTGAGTCCTTTATTGTTCAACCTGATTATGGATGAAATAATAAAAAAAGTAAGAACTAAAAAAGAATACCAAATGGGAGAAAAACAACTTAAAATACTCTGCTATGCAGACGACGCAATACTACTCTCTCAAAGTGAAGACGATTTACAACGTATGCTGCACCAATTTAATATAACCGCCAGAAAATTCAACATGTTAATTTCTCCAAAAAAAGACAAAATGTATGGTTAAAACAGCAAATCTACTAAGATGTAAATTGGAGCTGGAAGGTAAAATAATAGAACAAGTGATAAAATCACATTATCTAGCTACGAAAAGCTCGAAACTGAAGTGAAAGATCAAGTGAAAAGAGCAAAAAGAGCCGCAGGCTGTCTGAATAAAACAAAATGGAGAAATAGAAATATCGGGAAAAGAATGAAAGGCAGAATTTACAAAACAGTCATCAGGCTAATAATACGCGCTATCTCAGAGTAGCAGAAACATGACCTGACACAGAGAGGAAAAAAAGAATGTTAGAAACAGCAGAGATGAAAACACTTTTAAAAATTGATGGCAAGACACTATGGGACAGAGCTAGAAGTACATGTATACGACGTAGATGCAAGGTGAAGCACATCAAGAACTGGGTAAAAAATAGAAAAGTAGATAGAACGATAATATAAGCCGAATGACAACAAATAGAGTAGTAAAGACGGCAAGAGACGGTTCCCCAATAGGAAGACGATCAGTAGGAAGACAACGAAAACGATGGAACGATAACTTACTCGAGGCACATTGTAAAACAGACAGAGGCATGTTTACATAAAAAGAAGAAGAAGAAGAACTTTATCGAATGCTTTCGTAAAGTCTCTAAAGCACATGTATTTAGGATGAACCTATGAACCAGTACTTGCACGCTTAATAGTGCCTGTCTTGTTCCAAGAACGCGCTATCTCAGAGTCTCCTTTAATTCGAGCATAAATTTTGGAGTGAACCATCCCATGAAATATTTGTAAACGTCACTCATAAAACTAATTGCCCTATAGTTGAAGCACTTTTCAATATTTTGGTATATTCCGGGTATCGTATTATTTTTTCAAAAGGTTAAAAATAGATTTTTTTCTTTTATTTCCAAGTACTTTAAATATTTCTGTTGGTATTTTATCTTATCTGTAAGACTATTTACCTATTTTTATTGCATTATCTAATTCTTCCATTATTATTGTGGGACCTGTAATACAATTTTGTTATTTCTTTTACTTGTCGTTCATCGCTAAATAGTTGTTTAATGTACTTTTGTCATCTTTTTAGTTTATTGATATCGTTTATGATAAGGTTACTTTCTTTGTCGACAAGGTTGTATGATCTTATATTTCGTATAGCAGCAACCTTTTTTATCTTCTTGTATTCTTTAAAATCATGGTGTTTCTTTTGCACATCTTTAATTTCCAGATATTTCTGTAAGTAAGTGCTATTTATAGTTTTTTAGCAAGCCTTCGACTTAGATAATAGACTCCAACTTTTAGTAGAAAAACTATGTTTGAACTATTTGAAACATCTAAATTGATAAACAACACGAGGACATTGTAAGTATCTTTTTAAAATAACGTCATACAGAACAATAATTAAGAAACAATAATAAAACAAGCTAATTAAGTAGCCCCACACAAATTATAAGAGATGTATATGATATGGTATTAGAAAACAAAAAAGATAAGTTTAGAACAAGCGCTGAAGACCATTAGAAAGGAGTCAAAAATCAGACGACTAAATATAGATAGACAACAGAGAAAAAGCTAAAGACGAATGGACGAAATGAATAGACGAAAACGAAAGAACAAAGTGTATATAGTCTTTAGAAATAAAACATAACAGAGATTTTATAAATTGCTAATCAAATTTAAAAAAACAAATTCTAAAATATAGAAAGATGTAAATAAGTAGGTGTAGTGATCGAAAGATCTAACAACACAGAAATATGTGAAAGGGTAAGCGTAGGTACGTACTAGTTATACTAAAAATTAGTGAAAACGATTATAGTGACATGTATCATTAGTAGGAAATCCAAAATAAAGATGTTTATATCATCAATCAGACCTATGCAGTGTTATAATACCAACAGTAATTACCTATGCAATGAAAACAATGCGCCTAACGAACAGAGATGAAGGAAATTCTAGAAAACAAGATTCTTAGAAGCATGTTGCCCAAACTAAACCCAAGAGAGGTAATTAAGGCAATTATTTAACAACCACATAAAAACAGACAAACGGAGAAGATATCATTCGTTATATTAAAGCCCAAATATTGAAATATTTTGCTCTTATTCAAACACGTGGTGAAGATGATCTGATAACGCAAATATAACATTGGAAAACAAACCCCAAAGGGACGATATTTAAAAAAATCATATTTTGTTATTATAAAAAAGACATTTTTAAAATCAACGCATTAAAATAATTCAAATTTGGAATTACTTTTCCAGCACCAAATTGCTGAAAATTAAATGCTCCGGCATTTTGTTGTGCTATACATTAGTTAGAATTCATTCCAACTAGAGCTTTTTTTTATACATTTGTGCATAATTGATTAAATAATCTCGAATATACCTCAAATGCATTCCTAAAATGTTCCTTCCAGTCACTATTCATTACCTATTCCGTATAAAAATCCCGCATCCCACTTACTGTGCGACTCAATATTTGCCGTTAGTCATCGATCATACATCGCAGTGTCGGATGGCATACCGCAAACACTCATAAACGCTTTCCCAATTTTCATCTTCCACCCTCCTGTCATATTTTCAAAACCGCCACGTATCTTAACCCACCTACATGACTTCCCTTATTATTTATCTACCTATTTTCTTTTTGCAGATAGACGGGCAAGGCGAGCCATCATAAATATCCACATGTCGATGTAAAAAAATCAATTTCGCAAGGAAGAAGGAAACAAGAGCGAAATGCATGAAGCTATAACCCTTCGGCAACAATAAGTTAGAACAAACACGTCATCCTAGATGGAATTGCAAAAACAAACTACTCTAGAAACAGATATAAATTCAGGGTGGGTCTTGCACTTTCTGCAACAACAAGTTAGTATACAAAATTGTAAGCAGTTTTCGTACAAATGAATTTCAATATTGTTTGTTGTTTGCCTGTTTCATATTGAATACTGAATATAAATTGTATATTAAAAAACTATAAAAGTTAAATAATAGAATTAGAACAAATACAGCCAATAGAAAAGCACAAGATTTTAGATGTCATAAGTCTGATAAGATTAATAATTTTTATCGGCCGTTCACTTAGCTTTTCTGAAATACTAAAATGGTCCAAATAATCTTAGAATTTTCGATAAGTAGTTTTTTGGTTATCAGTCTTATTTAGCTGAATGATTTTTCAGTGTATATCACCTTCAGATATATCTCTCATGTCACAAAAACTCTACAGTCAATTCTTTGTAAACTGTAAAATGTGTTCCAAAAAAGTGGTTAAATTTTTGCTAGCGAAAAGACCGATTTTATTATCATCAGTACAAATGAAATGATTTTCTAAATAAAACAACTAGATTCTGGGATTGAGATTTAACAGTAACCTAAAATGGTTTGAACTTATTAATTAACATGATGCTACCTATAAGGGTGCTAAATCTACTACTCTATTACATTTATACCAATCACTCACCTGAAGTAAATGACTATGGTACAATATGCTATTTATTGCTAGTAATATTGTTCTTTAAATTTTAGACGATATCCAAACACATCTTGTGCTAAGTGCCTTCTGTTCTAGTACAAGTCTGACAAATCTTTTTTGTACTAAACAGACCATCTTTATCTACAAAAAGATAACATATTTTCAAGATATAGTGCTACACTGTGTGGCAACATTAACAATGTTAAATATCTGCTATTACATACAAATAACATCTCCCACGTAAGAAACAGACTTCTACTTCTTCTTAACGTGCCCCATCCCTAAGGACATTGGCGATCATCATGGCCTATTTGACTCTATCTGTAGCTGTTCTGAAAAGTTCTATTGACGTTTTCTCACTCCATTGTCTCAGATTCTTCAGCCAGGATGTGCGTCTTCTCCCGGTCCTCTTTTGCCTTCCACCTTCCCTTGTATGACCAGCCGCATCAATTCGTATTTCTCGTTTCTTAGTATGTGGCCAAAGTAGCTCATTTTTCTTTTCTTTATAGTGTTGAGTATTTTTTCATTCTTCGTAGCGTTTCCGCATTTGTTATGTGTTGTGTCCAAGATATTTTCCACATTCTTCGATAACACTACATTTCAAAGTTAATGAGTTTTTTTCTCTGTAACCTCTGTAATTGTCCAGGCCTCAACTCCATACAACAGGACAGAGAACACGTAGCATCTTAATACTCTAGTTCTAATTTCGATGTTGACTTTTCCATTGCGTAATATTGCTTTCATCTTATTAAAAGCACTTCTAGCTATCTCAATACGCCGTTTTCCGCACTTCTATCCCATTCTTCATTTAGTTCGCAACCTAAGTACTGATATCTGTGGACCCTTCCTAAAAGTTTTCCTTTAGCATAAACACTGTCTTCCTCAATCTTGTTCTTGCTTACCACCATGATTTTTGTTTTATTTGTTTTCAGTGCCATTCCATACCTTTCGCAGTATTGGGTAATGCGTTCAACCAAGATCTGTAATCCTTCTCTGCTGTTCGCAAGGAGTATTGTGTCATCTGCGTATCTAAGATTATTCAGAAGTGTTCCGTTAATAAATATGCCTTCATTTACGTCTTCTAATACCCCTTTAAAACAATTCTTCTGAATATATATTAAAAAGTAAAAGGGAAAGCACACATCCTTGTCTTACTCCACGATTTATAGGCATTTCTTTCGATTTTTTTTTGGTCTATTAGTATTATGGCTTTCTGATATCGGTATAGATTGGTAATGATTCTTACGTCTTCGTCATCTAATTCTGTGTTCTGCAGTATTTTTGCCATTCTTCGTGTTTGTCGGAAGACATATAGACATATGAATACGTCGCAATTGACATCTCGACATCGTTCGATTAGTGTTAGTACAGCAAATAATGCTTCTCTGATGCCAAAGACTTTTCTGAATCCCAATTGGTTTTCAGCTATTCTATTATCTAGCTTTTTATAGATACGTTCGTGTATCACTTGTAAAAACACTTTTAGAATATGGTTCATTAAGCTAATTGTCCTGTGTTCTTCACACTTCATTGCCTTTGATTTTTTGTGTTTTGTAATAAATATTGATATTAACCATTCTTTCATGTTGTTTATCTAACCTTCCTATTTCTTCACACTTTTCTGATAGCCACAGTTCCTTAGCTTCTTTGATTTTTTGTTTGATTATTTTATTAATTCTTTTGTACTGTTGTTCGTTTTTATTTTTGTGTGCCCTTTTTTCCGGCATCAGTTCTTTTATCTTTTGTGTGATCTATTGTTTACTTTTAGATGATGTGTCTTCTTGAAGTTTTTGTTTTGTGATATTTCTCAAGATCTCCTCTACTTTCCTCCATTTATCAGTTGTTGTCAATTGCTTTTGCCTTTCTACTTCCTGAACTTATTTGTGCACTTGTTCTTTGATTTGTTGGTATATATCAGTTTCTTTTAGTGTTCTCAAATTGAGTCTTGGTGTTTTGGCAGTTGTTTTTAATATTTTTTAACTTGAGTTTCATGTATGCTAGAACTAGATTTTGGTCACTTGTTATATCTGCTCCTGTGTACGCTTTAGTCGATATTATGGCATTAATCTTTGATTTATTATTATGTAATCCATTTGGTTTCTTATTATAACTTCACCATCATCTAGGTGCTTTCCATGTATATATTCTTCGATTTGGGAGTTTATACCACGTGTTTTTGATAATGAGCTCGTTAAGAAACAGACAATTAAATTATTACATTTTAACTTTATAGAACTTAGTAGTATATTTTAAAATCACTTAAATTTTACTGAAAATATATATTCGTCAACCATTTGTTGGTCACACATTTACTATCTGTATGGATCATGCTAGATTATCGGCTGTAAAGACATCGTCATTAGCACTTAGCAACAGCTGGCCCTCTCTCAGCATGCCTGCACTCCCACCTACAACCTACTACTATCATCGATGCGTGCTGGAGATGGAACTCTGGCAAAATATTAAACGCCGTGGCTTATGCTAGAGAACCCTGGGTTCAATTTGGAGTATTGATCTGGTAAGAGCTCCTACTCCGAGTCTTTTATTATTGGTTAAAGGCTACTGTCCTTTCCGTACTCTGCGAGTGAGTATTGATCGATCGCCTGCATTCCCCGTCTTCACCTAGTATTGAACGATCGCTTCCGTTCCTTGTCGGAACGGAAGTTCATTATCCAGTTCATTACAGAACATTCACTAAAATTTACGGCAGACCTAATAAGCAAAGACAGGAAAACAGTCAAAGCCATATTAGGTCTTCTAACAGGACACTGTAAGCTGAATAGGTACTGTAAACTGATGGGATTATCAGATGATGACCTGTGCAGATTCTGTTACCTCGAAGAAGAAACAGCAGTGCACATTCTATGTCAGTGTGACAGTCTGGCAAATGTGCGGTTCTTTGTATTAGTAGAAGAAAATCCACCGGCAAATAGCTACATGGAAGGTACAGTCTCGAAGCTATTAGACTTTTTACAAAAGGGTCAGCCTAGGGAATGTTATCTAGGACTGGAGGACCACAATAGATCTGAAAAGATCGCAGTGGAATAGACCAAAAGGCCACCTCTCTAAATATATATATCTATCATATCATAAACAACATTATTTTCTCTCATTTTTCTCTATTACGATACTGTCGTACATTCACACGATAAAATCATCTTACATAAAAATACACAAAAATTTTAGAGATTCAAATTAAATTCGATTTTACATGTGTTCGATTTGAATTTAGTTCAAGGCTAAAACGTGATATTAGGAAAAAAAAGTGAACACGAGAATGGAATTGTTATTTTAATACAGTATATGATTGCTAATACGCGACCATATATAAAAACGCAAGTCGCATATTTAAACCAAAAAGGGAGATGGTCAAAAATAAATCAATTAGTTAGTATCGCTGACACAATTTATAATATAGCAGCAACACGACCTGGATCAACTTTCTAAGTGTTAAGATATACAATCAATTAAAAAGTTTAATCCGTCTTTCTTTTGCAAAAGTGAACATGTAAAATCAGTTGGGATAATGAAGCGGAATTTCGACACCACAATATAATCAGTCTTCATTATCCTTATTACTTGTCTTAGGTGTCCCGACTTTTGTTATATAACCAACTGCATTATCCAGTATTGGATTATGAATGCCAGACGAACTAGTTTATTGGAACTGTCCAATGCTTTTTCCATCAAATTGGATTTTATATCGCAAAAGATGTATTAAAAGTTTCTGTTCTTACCACTACTACTTTTCGGTTTATAACGTTCTCCGCCGTTTTCCGACTTCCAATCGCCACTTAGACCGGTTGTTCCATAGATCTTCTTCTATGGCCCTCTCTCTCAGTTCTTTATTTATTCCTTCGCTCCAACTTTTTCTCGGTCTACCTCGTTTTCTCTTTCCTTCTGGTTGCCACTTTAGTATTTCTTTTGGCATTCGTTGTTCGTCCATTCTTTGTAAGTGTCCGAACCAGATAAGTTGTTTTGTTGTTAGCTCATCTGTGATTGTTCGTTTGATTCCCATTATTTCTCTAATGCGTTCGTTGGTAATCCTTTCTCTTCTAGATCTTCCTGCGGCTCTTCTCCAAAAATCCATTTCCGTCGCTTTCAGCGTTGACAGTGTTCTTTCTTTCAGTGGCCATACCTCACAGCTGTATAAAGTGATACTTTTTACTATAGTCTCATATATCCTCTTTTTATTTTCTTTGCTGATGGATTGGTCCCATAAAATGGTGTTTAACATTGTGATGGCTTTTCTCCCTGACGTATTTCTCTCTCTTATGGCTTTGTCTATCTGTTCTTCAATCTTGCAAAAAAATTGGAGAAGCGAATCATGTTTGACCCATTAATATATATCGTCATATATGCAGCAAATCATACCTTTGGTATTGTTCTAAAGTTTATAACCAATGAGGATGATTGTCTATTATTTTAATAAATAAAAATAGAATTAATAATATTTCGTCCAATACAAATGTTGATATAAATTCCAACTAGAAAATTTTTGATTATGTTAAGTTATACAGTTATTTAAATTTGCCTATTTATTAAAACATATTAGCTACCATACCTATATATGATATTGTTAAAAAACTAAAAGACCTGTATCGTTTATTTTGGCTGTAACAGTAATTGAAATAATTATCGGGACAATAGTGCCGGCCCTGGTCATAAATGGCACAAACAAACAATACACTCCTCGAGTAATAAATACGTGATGAATGGATCTTACCTTGCGCTCTTCTCCTCCCTCTCCCTGCGGCCGTCTCGTTAGACGGCGAGGACGACGCCCATCGTTCGAGGCGACGCCGCCGACGAGGAAACAACCGACGCCGAAGACCAGACAAGAGGACGCCGCCGTCGCGAGCGTAAGGACGCGTCGCACTGCGCGCGATTTTCCCCGCTACACTGCACTGCACACCCCACGACGAAGAAGGCGATATCCATGCCCTGAATACGAAGGACGACGTCACCTGAAAATTACATAATTGCTTTAATTACCTTAGGTGAGCTTAATGGGGTTGATGTTTGACAAACAGGTCGTTAAGAGAAAATTGGGGGAGGAAATTACTCACTCCCGGGGAAAAATTACCGTGAGTCCGCGCTATCTCAGAGTAAAATTTATTTTAGCATTTAGAACGTTTAGGTCAAACAAGTATAAAGTATTTTTATTGGTGTCTAATGGGGTTTAACCAAAGAATTTTTTTAAATTTGAAAGTTAGTTCCAATGTTATATTAATCGATATAGTATACAAAATATCTATACAGTACTCATTTGACTTATGGTCATGATATAGCAGCTTATGTTATGAGAACATGAATGGGCATCAAATTACTTTCCTTATGGAAATAAATACTTACAATTAAAAGGAAAAAGTATGAGATAAATAAAACGAACAAGATAAAAAAGCGAAGTACCTAAAAAAGAGAGTATAGAGTACCAATCAATAAGAAACTAGATCAGTAAGTGTACCAGCTTTTTCAAGTTTCATAATATTTACAGATTCTTTCTAACTGGAATAATCGCTGAAAAAACAAAAATGTTAAACTTGAGAAAGCAATGATGAGAGAGAACCTTGAGAGAAACTATGGATGGACATTGACTAAGGAAAGACACGCTGAAAAATTTCATGTAGTAGGGATAGTTCTTATTTATTCTTGTTAGTATAAACCAGACAACATGGAGATGTTAGTAGTCATAGTAGATGAAAAATAAAGTCAGTATCGACAAGAAAAAGGTTTAAAATTTAGTACGACAAAACTGCAATTTCTAGAATGTTTGTTTGAATAAGTGTTTTCTACAATAAATTAAATGGTAAATTTGGATGGTAAAATCATTGTGTAATGTAATGATTTTAGATATCTAAAATCGGTATAACGGAACAACGAGTCAAGAAAAGAAGATGCATGCAGTAAATTCATAGCGAGATTCATGAAATCCAAGAAGACAAGTGACGTATTGCATGACAGAAAAACTCGAATGAAAATGCAATTAAAATTTTTAAGACCGACTATGATACAGGACACTGAAAGGTGGGCAGTTAGAAAAAAGAAGAAAAATAAAGCGTGGTAAAAAAACAATTTTTCTACCATTGCAAACCTTTGCTCATGGAGTTTACATCACCTAGAATTCATATGAACTCTAGGTGATGTAAACCTGTATAATAAAACCTTAAAAACTCCATCAAGCAATAAAACGAAGACGCCTATGGAAGCTCTGACGTAGTGTCATTTTTCTGAACGACACTACGTAATTTATTTTTCCTTCCCAAGCCTTTTCTTCTTTCTACTCTTCCTTGCATGATGACGTGTAGCAGAGAGTATGTATCATTTCGAAAAATATGGTCCAGATACGCCTTTATGCCATGTCCAATTAGCCTTAACACTTTTTCGTTTAAGACCCTTGCAGTCCATATATAGCCAGCCACATTTGAATTTTTTTGGATTGGGCTTTCAGGGTCCAAGCTTCTACCCCGTATCGCATTTGTGACAGATCTTTATCTGCTCATCTTAATGTAACTGTGGGTTTATAATTACTCCCGGGTATCTATGCTGGTCAATCCTCTCTAACTGTTTACCCCCAATGTCAGTTTTCAACAAATATTTTCGAGATCACTATATATTTGGTTTTACCTATATGCATTGTTGGTCCCATCTTTTTGCTTTCTCTGTTAATGTAATAATTTTTACAAAAATGTGTAAATCGCCTATATTTTCTGCCATGATTTAGGTTTCGTCTGCACATCTTATGTTATTAATGATGCTCACTCCAATCCTTACACCTTTAGTTCTTTCCCATGATGCCTCCTCAAATATTAGTTGAAAGTACACATTTAATAACTGTGGCGAAAGCACACATCCCTGTCTGACTCCTATTTGAATTTCTACTTGGTTTGTCTCACTATCTTCCACCCATACAATCGCTGTTTAATTGTAGTATAGATTTTTGATTAAATTAATATCCTTGTTTAATTGATAGTTAAATTTAATGCATTACTTAATTGGCTATTTGTAAACAGTTTTCTTACATATTCAAACTCAATTTATCTTTTAACTAATTAAATTAATTTACACAATATTCAAAGAAATAGTAATTGATACAAATACAACAATTTTTAACATTACATCTTAATGTTATTGTTTACACGTCGCTTTATCACGAATTAGTTTTTCTACAAAATAATTACAATAAATAATTTGTACTGACTTCTTTATTACTTATAGTGATATCAATTATCAGTGAAATAGATTTAAAACTGTAATTTATATCTCAATTACTTAAATTATCTAGAAAACCGGACTTGACCCTAACTTTATTGTCGCGTGCACAGAAGATTTATGTCCAGATTCTCGAAAATTGTAATATGTATAGAAATTTAGAGACTAGGAAGAGTTCAAAAAATTTTTAACATTTAAAATCAAATTAAAATAATTAAAAGAAAGTAAACTTCTCTTAATTGATATCAAGAAAAATACAAACTGAAAAAGATACTTATACAGGGTGGTCCTTAAGTAATTGTACAAACAAACTGTAGATTCTACACTTTAAAATATTACGATTTAAGCCAACTTGCTTTAATAAGAAAGATACAGGGTGTTAAAGTGGAAATTTAAAATTTTATGTTTTGCTATAACTTTTACGTTTGTAAATATTTTTAGACAAAAATTTATAATTGGATGCTTTTAAGTAGGATAAATTATAATTTTATACATACTTTAATGTAACTGATAGAGGGCGCCACATATGCCACATGTGTGGCATAGATTTGCGATTAACTTTTTTGCTCTTTAAGTTAGCTCTAAAAATATTAAAGATACATTATTTTTACGAAGAAAAGGTATACTTGTTAGTAACCTCAAAATTTAACCGTTTTCGAGATAATCGCATTTTATAAGTCAGCTGCATAATAATTCTTAGTTGTGATATTTGTGTGGTATAGCACTGAATACCTGTAGATAAGTATAATTCATATTTTATTCTTATTAAAACAACTCAAATATGATAACGTAACATTACAAAATTTATGTTATGGCTGCTAAATGTCTTATTAAAGAAAATATCCTTCATCTTCTTCTTTAGGTGCCGTGTCCGTATTTAGACGTTGGCCGTCATAATGTTTACAATTTCCCTTTTCTGCCGCTTCTTAAGTTTCTGTACCTACTGTCGTTGTATTACTTTTTCCCTGTTGTAAAATGCTGAAAACCCAAAATATGTGGTTTATGTAAGATGGTACACCACCACATTCTAAAGAGAAGGCAATGAGAACATACTTAAACTTTTCTGAACGTTGGATTGGTCGTGGCAATCATATTCCTTGGCAATATGGTGAGATATTTATATAATTATTTAATTTATAAAAAATCCCAAAAGAATACTTATTATTCATTACGTAAATTGTTTTCCCATTTTTATTAGATCAATTAGAAACTAAAGCACAGGTATTAAATAACACATAATTATGTGTCTTGTTTCATAATACTTTTGCTACAAATCTAACCTTAAAGACTCAGCATTTTTACAAAAACATCATCGTTGGCCTAATAACCGATATTGTTATGAATATAGTAAACACACAGGCAATTTAGTTCAGTATAATATTAGTTTGTTAGTTGATCATAATAGTCCATTTGATCGAGATGTAATTGTCCAATATCAAATCTTCAGAATTCATATCCGAAATTGGACAGTATAATTTTATCACCCAGTAGACCGAATGAATCTATTTGTTATTAAATACACACACGTAGTTAATTAGGTTACATACACATTTGGTCAATTATCAATAATATAATTTGGACATCAGTCAAAAATGCTGACAAAGTTAAACAATTTACATAAATTAAATACACATATCACGCGAGGTCCGCTAATATATTGACCCAATTAAAACTTATATAAAACTAAGATCTCTTGCCTAGAGAAGCATTCAATCAATATTCACTCAACAAACTTGATAGTCTTCAACGATCAACTTCATCAGTCTCTACTCAAAGTAATCCCGAGTCAACACCCATAGTGTACGTCTCAACAATAAACTCTGCTACTATTATTTGGTGTTTCCATTACAACTGAACGAACATCTTCACTGAGCCACCGAAGGGGATTTGTTCAGTAATTATAGTTACTCGTAAGCTGTAACGTAATCATATAAATCTTAGTTGCTTCCATTAAGTCCTCGTAGACACACCGTCTCAGGACTTGCAACTTCAACGTGGAGTCATATGTCGCCATGTTACCTAATCCAACGGTAACTTTAGCATCCTAGCAATTTTATATAATATAATGTAAAACAAATGTAACTAAATTTTTGTTAACGGGTTTTTACCCATGTATTTAGTGGCTACACTCATGTGCACCTAGACACTGATGATGGAATAATGGATTCCGAAAACGTTTTGTCTATAACAACCCATTTGGGTTTTTAAAAATTATATACCTTTTACAAAGGATTTTTAATAAATTTCTATGTTATTTAGTTTAACTATTTCTTAATTTGGTTTGTAAACAAAATGTTTTGATTATGTCTTTAATTTAACATAAAACGTAAAATGTTTGATGTGAAATCCTATTATTCTGTTTTTTTTTTTATTTATTCTGTTTTTTGTCAAATCCTATTATTAATTATCCTGCTGATACATTTATTTTATTTAATATTTCGTTAACTATTAACTTAAGTTAAAGGTATTTTATACCAAAATTTAGATTTATTAATGTTTTTGTCTATTTTTCCTTCGTTGCCTGGAGTAATTGCCTTAAATCGGAATTATGCAGCTGATTTGTAAAATGCGATTTTCTCAAAAATTGTTGAGTTTTGTAGTTATTAACAAGTATATCTTTTTTTTTGTTAAAATAATGTTTCTTTAATATTTTTTATCACAAATACAGATAACTCAAAGAGCAAAAAAGTTAAGTGCAAATGTATGCCACATATGTGGCGCCCTCTATGAGCTACATCAAAGTGTGCATCAAATTTTAATTTCTTATATTCAAAAGTACACAGTTGTAAATTTTTATGCATAAGTGTTTACAAACATGAAAGTTACAGCAAAAAATAAAATTTTTAATTTTTACTTTAACACCCTGTATCTTTCTTAATATCAACATTTTATTAAAGCAATTTGGCTTAAATCGTAATATTTTAAAGTGTAGAATCTACCGTTTCTTTTTGTACAATTACTTAAGGACCACCCTGTATACTGATATACTGATATATTTATGTATTAGTAAATTATTTGAATATAATATTGATTATATAAAAGTATAATTGTTTAGTGTATACAGTGTACAACAGGAAGCATCTATAATCTCTTCGCAATCGAAATGGAGAAATTTTAACAAAATTTAGAGCACAGTAATGTGCTGATCTAGATTAGTAAAATTGCAATAAAAATTGTGTTTTATTAAATACGAATCTGCACTTTCATTCATAAAATGATTTTTAAATTTATTTTTGACAGATAAAGCAATTTCTAGTATATGGGAAATCGGTCAATACTCACAATCTTAAGTAGTTTTTATTAATAAAGTTAGTAAATTTTGGGCTACCGGTTTCAAGGCTGAAAATATTTGTCCTATCATCAGGTACGTTATTTTTATTTGTATTAAAAAGTAAAAGATATCAGATACAGAAAAGCTCTATAAACTAAGGTACTTCTGAGAATCACCTTCCCCCTTATGGAATGCATTCACTCTCACTTCTCAGTTTTGTCGGATACTCCGCCTTGGAATAGACCAATTCCACATTCAATCACTTCTCTATTAGAATATAGTAAACATGAAACCTCAAGCCTTCTCATAAGACAACAATTCAAAGAAATCATAAGCAAGAACCAATTCCAAAAAATTCTGTATACAGATGCCCCCAAAAGCGAAGCAGGCGTTGGATGTGCCGTTACCACATATGATGAAATAATAAAATCATCTTTTTTACCGAATTTATGCAGCATATACACTGGAGAACTTTATGCGCTACTAGAAGCTCTTAAAAAACTAAAAACAAATAATAAAAACCAATTAAGATGCACAGACTCCCTGTCGTCACTACAATCGATAAAAGTCTATACTCTCAGCATCTCTTAGTTCAAGAAATCCATAGGACTTACAGTGCACTCGCTTTTCAAGGTGTAAATGTCACGATCATCTGGCTACCATCCCATATCGGCATCCCCGGTAATGAAAAAGCAGACCAAACAGCCAAGCAAGCTTCTTGTGTAAACAGTCAATCCTCAAAAGCCCAACATATTCAAATCCATAATGACCTAAAGCAAATTTTCAAGCAACCACAGTATCATACCTGGCAAACCCACTGGAGCACAATCAAGAGTGCATTACATGAGATCCGGCAGACTGTTGAAAAATTTGAACTTCCAACTATCTCTAGAAACAAAAAAGCTGTCATCCGAAGATTAAGAATAGGACATAGAACCGATTTTAGATAGAACATTTTTATACCCGATTCACCCATGAATACTTAATGAAGTCCGAGCCGAAGCCCAATTGCCAAATCTGCTTAAGTGTATTAACTGTCCTCCAAAAGAATATAGACGCTTAGCGTCTATATTCTTTGGTATATATACCAATATAAAAACCATACTTTTTAGCATGTAATGCGCAGAATCACTTAACATTTTCTGGTATGAAAATGTGACAATGTAATACACAAAACTTCTTGTATTCAATATTGTATACAATCATTTCAAGTTATTTTGTTTTGTCGTTTGCTGTTAACATAAAAAAAGTATAGTCTAAAACAGTCTTAACATTGAGGGCGAGTATGCCAATTCTTGAAAGATAACCTATCAACAACTGGTTGGTTATACCATTATTTCCAAGCATTATATTAATCTTTTTTTGAGAACGATTTACGGAGTGAAAATCGAAATATCGAACTTTAGTTAGTTAAAAATGTAATTTTAATTACATTCAATTGTGACTTAATTAATATAATAATAGAATAAAACTAATATCAAAAAAATAATCAAAAGCAATTCCTTTCATTAAATGAAGCAAATTGCATACCACAAGCACACTCCTCAATAGAAGGTATTACGATAGCAAATAAAAACTAATTAATTTTGCCAAATGAAGAAAATTCCGCAGCACACTCGTCAGTAGAAGCTATTATGACATAGGTAACGTCATTCAAAGAAGTTGCTAAAAAAGCTAATAAATGAACAGAGTGGTTAAAAATACAAACGACCGATTGACCAAAGCTCAAAAACAAATTCATGATTTAAATTCCAAATTGGGTATAAACAAAGCTGTTACACTTCTTTTTTCTTTTTAAACAAACTCTTTATATATTTTTTTTGGAATGTAACTGTTAAACTGGCAACGGCGATTCCCTTTTGAAGAGATAGGAACCATAATTTCAAAATGCGTTAACTAAATATACATAAAGAACCAAAACTAATTACCAATATACCTGCTTTAAATAATATTTTAAATGGGTTCAAAGCACTTTCAACACACTCAAACACAAAAACATAACCTCCAAAAAAGAATACCATTATTATATAAACATTCACTTCCAAGAAATACACATGGACTAACCCAAGGTTAGTTGAGGTGGAGCTAAAGCATCACTGAACAATAGATAACATAAATCATTTCCTACCCTTACAAAACATCAACAATTGTACATTCATCTCAGGTCAGTCCCTTTTCAATAGGTGCAGGGTGCAATGCAAGCGGCCATTACCAATTTTTTTGAATAATAACCAAAAAAATATTTTTTAGGGGTAGTTTCTTTGACGTGAAGTACGTGACTTGATGATTTTATCAGTTTTATATGTGATATGAAAGTGTAAGGGATATATTTTGTAATGGAGCTAAAAATTCACAATATGCAAGATCATCAAAAAAAGGTAAATAAACACAGTATTTTTACTGATTACATAAAATGGGCCACTTTTTCCTATTTCCTATTAATATATAACACTTTTTTAGTATATTTTTATCGCAAATAAAGAAAAAAATACAATTTTTGATCGTTTAAAATTTTTTGAAACTTAGAGATGTGAGGGAAATCCAAAAAAAATTGCAATTTTTTATATTAATTTCCTTTGTATATCAATTCAAAACTATTTGTATTTATTATAATCCTTGTTATTTTCTTTATATTAAATTTTTATCGCATTATATATATATATATATATATATATATATATATATATATATAATTTTTTTTTTATTTTATTTTATTTCCTTCTCCTTATTCATATGTTGCTTATGCATCAGTCGTGCGTACGTTTAACTTTTGTTATTTATAGTAGAGCACCAAGATTATCCTGTGGACAATTTGTCGATTTATTGTACCATTTTCGTTATGTATGAGCCAAGGTATTTAAATTCTCCTACTATTTATACTATTAGTAGTTTTTCTTCAAGTAATCCTATGACCCCAACTATTCCTCTACCTCCTAACCACATATACTATCATTAGCAAAAAGTATTGACCAAGAAGCTTGCTCCCTTACTTTCTCTGTCTACATCCATAACAAGATTAAATAGGTAGGGACTTAGTAAAAAGCCTTGATGCAGACCAACCGTTACTGGAAAAGCAACAGCAACCCATTTCTTTCTCATACATCTAGATAGCTCTTGTCTAAGAACTGTGACGTACGCCTTTTCTTCCTGTCGTATTTCTCTCCCAACTATCTCAAAGCAAACAAAGAGCATCCGTTATCCGTTGTCCTCCTCCCTGCCATATAAACAAACTGTTCTTCTCCTATCGATGTCTCTCTTCTTAACCTTTGCTCTTTCAAATTTTCATTGGGTATGACATTAACTTTATCCCTGTATAGTTCTTAGAGTGCTGAATGTCTCCTTTCTTTTTACATAATGATACCAGCACACACACTCTCTCTCAATACATTGAGCATCCTTTCTTTCTTATATATTCTACTCATCATTTGCCACAAAATATCAATCCCTTCCTCTCCTAGAGCCTTTCAATCCTCCACAGGAATTCCATCAGGTGCTACTACCTTAGCATTCTTCATCCTATTTAACGACTCGAAAACATCATCTCTAGCTATCCCGGGTATTACATTCTGATTTGAGATCCCAATACTCTGTCTCTCCTCTGGTATTCTTTATTTAGCAACTTTCTAAAGTACTCATACCATCCTTGCTTTATTTCAATATCAGTTCTTCCATTGGCACTCCTAATTTGCCACACGTGGGTCAAGTCTTTTGATGATTTGTCCCTTGTTTTAGCAATGCTGTATAACCTTTTTATCCACTCTGGTGTTTCCCTGTGCAGACGATCCAACTCTTCATACACCTGTGCAGACGATCTTTTCTTGGAAGTAGCTACAACGCGCTTCGCTCGCCTCTTTGCTACCTTGTATATATCCTTATTTATAAATGTTCAAATGGTTAACGCCATAACGTTTTTAAATTAGAGTAAGTCAATATTTTAAATAAAATTCAATATTCTCAAGCAAACATTTTATAATCTTGGCAAAATAAGACAATTATCTTTTAAATGTTATTGGGGTCCGCTGTACTTAAAGTTATTACTTCTTAACTAGAACTGTGTTGTTCGGTCCTCCTGGCTCTTATCTCTACCCTTTACCACATCTGTAAATTTAAAGTTCATGTCTTTAAAATAGTTAGAAACTTTCTTGTACACTCTATATGTTAGTGGTTTCGACAAAATTATATAAAATTTATATTAATTATATTATAATTTACTAATTAATTAGTAAGTTAAAGTAATTGCTTAGTACACTTTGCGATTCCATTTCTTTCACTATAATAGATTTTCTTACCAATTATTATCATCTTGAGATTTAACTTTTTGTTTGGAATCGGCATACAAAACTTCTTCTTCTTCTTCTTCTTTCTTCTTCTTTCTTTTAAAATATCTTCCTTTGCCTGAATTTGACTGGTCTGTCAAAAGCAAACAACGTATGATTGTTAATACGATAGCAAGTGGCGTTAGGAGCAAATATAATAATTTATTAGATTTGTTTAAAATATAAAAAATAAATATAACAATATATATTATAATAATAATAATAAAATAACTTTATATTTAATTTTAAAAATACAGAAAACTTAGTATGAAGCTTAGCTTCAAACGCCTCCTGTACCACTTTTTTTTATGTCTTACTCTATCGAAAGCTTTTTTGAAGTCAACAAAGTACAAGTGTAGGTCAACGTTTACATCACGAGATCGCTGAATCAGTATGTTGATGGTAAATAGTTCTCGAGTACCATTCCATTTCAGAACCCGAACTACGTATCAGTAATTTCCTCTTCTAACTTTTCATAGATTTTATTATCAAGAAATATATATATATATATATATAATATATATATATATATATATATATATATATATATATATATATATATTAATAAGATTCCCAAATTTGTAGATAAAATTAAAATTAGAAAGACCATTAAAAAATTCGAGAACACCCTGTATATAGAAATAGTTTAGTTGTACATGAGTGGTTTCCGAATAAGTGAATAAGTGATTTGGACAGTTTTCTCCAATAAAAAAGACAATACGGTTTGGACATAAGCAGTTAGATTTAGTACACAACTATTTGAAATTTGCAGTTATAATAGATTAGAAAGTAATAAGTAAGGATTATTGGTTATTGAGTTTTCTCCTTTATAAAAGTTAAAAAAGAATTCAAGGTCCTTTGAAAGAAAGTATTTTAACGTCAAGTAATTTTTGGAAAAACAAAAAAAAAATTTATGAACTAAGAATCCGATGATGCGTTGGATGACAGGGAACTGTCAAGAGAACTGTCAAAATAACTGTCAAACTGGAATGCGAATTTTGGAGATGCTCCTAAAAAATATTAATTTTTAGTGGTTTTCTGATATTGTAGAAAAGATATTGTAATTGAGAATTTATAAGAAGTAGTGTTTAGTGTTTTGTGTGGAAAATTAAGCAGCCATTGTGGTAAGCAGAGACGAATGCCAGTAGAAATAGAGGCATTACTGTGTAAGTACACACAGATATATTTTCGTTGTGTCTGAGAGGAAGCAGTTTGTTTATCTTGGAGTTTGGAGATTGTGGTAAAATCCAAGCAAAGGAACCAATAATTCTTATATTAATTAAATTAATAATTAAAATTTTTATATTAAGAGATAGTTGATTTAGAAATATGTGTAGTTAAACCTTATTGATTATTAAGGGATGTGTGATTTGATGGATGATTGATTATATTTTTTTTATTATTCTATTTATAGTGTATGGTGTAAGATTTATCCTCAACGGAATTTTCAATTAATTTGATATATTTTAAAATAAAGGACAATTGTTATAATATCAGAATTGATTGTCTAGTATTTCTTTTTTCTTTTTGTTTATCTTTCTTAAATGGAACTAGCAGAAGATACTTTGAAGCCACGTTTTAATAAAAAAATTATATATAATAATTATTTTCAGCCCTGAGATATTTTTTGATTTTGATTTGTTTGATAAAGATAAACTTATTACTTTTCAGACTATATAAGTAGATTTACAATTATAAGCAAATCACAACAATTGGCGCCCAGAACGTGAGGGCTGATAAAAAAGTATTACTAGTTACATTTGGAAAGAGATACAATTTGAAAAATAAAAACAACAGGTAGTTATAGTTTTTTTTGGTCAAGTGAATAATAATTTGGTACATTTTTTTATGACATTTAAAATTTTATCTAAATTTATATTTTCTAACAATTTATTTTTAATTTTTTTTTGATTGACGTTTGATAACATTTGAAAATTTTTGACAAATATTTATATTTGGGTGAACGGAGGATTTGCCGTATTTGCAACAAATCGAGGAAATTTAAAGTTGGCATTTGGCGGGGACAATATTTCAAGAGATAAACAAATGGCTGCAACGAGAAGCAAAAGTAAAGAAAACAAAAAACAAGAAGAACATTTAGAACAAGAAGAACATTTAGAACAAGAAGACATTTTCGAAACAACAATTATGGAGAGAGAAAGTCAGGAATTATCAGGATTAGAGAAAATATTACAACTGATGCAAATACAATCACAAAAAATGGATAGAAATCAACAAGAAACCTCAAAGAAAATAGAGGAATCACAACAACAAATGAAACAAACAATGGAAGAAACAAAACAAACAATAAATAAAAATCAACAGGAAACAAAACAAGCCATAGAGGAGAACAACAAAAAAATGGAGGAACGCATAGAAAAATATGAAAAGGAAATAAAAGGATGTTTGACAATGATGAAGAACGAAATGGGACAGCAAGAAATGAGAATTAAAGATCAAATGAAAGAACAAGAAACAAAAATTCAAAATACAATGAAGGAGATAAAGAACGATCATAAAAAGGAGCTAGAGAAATTGGAAATCAAATTTAAAAATGCGTTACAAGAAGACAAGCGAGAAATAGAAGAAAAAGTTAAGCAGAACGAAAGACAAATTGCGGAAATCAAGACGCAACAAAATTTTGGAGAAAGAAGGGAAATGCTTATCCATAGTACAGATGATGTGAAAATAAGGTTTGGCGGGGACGTAAAAAAATTACACCCAGTAATTTTCATAAATAATTTAAAGAAGAAAGTGCGGTACATCGGTAACTTCGAAACAGCCAAAGAAACGATAAGGAACCATCTTAAAGATGAGGCGAGTTTATGGTTTGACAGTAAAGAAGAGGAATTTACCAATTGGGAAAACTTTGAGAAAAGATTTTTGAACTATTTCTGGGGAAAAATACAGCAATTGGAGATCAACAAAGAACTGCAGAACGGAAAATATAACGAAAAGTTGGGAGTATCAGAAAAAGTCTATGCTTTACAAATCTACAACAACGCCAAACATTTAGAGTACAATTATTCATCGGAACAATTGGTAGAATTGATTGCCAGACAGTTTGAGGAAACATTAGAAGACCACATTACTTTGCAAAATTACAAAGACATTGATAGTCTCTGTCAATTTTTACAAATAAGAGAATCACATTTACGAGACAGAAAAACTAGAAGACCACAAGAAATGCAGGAAAATAGAGATAGGAGACAAAATTATCGTCAAGACCGACCTAAAAGAGAATTTATTCCGAGAAGGGAATACGAAAATAGAGAAAACAGGAGAGAGAGATACGAATCCAGGAACCAGCAAGGAAACCGAGACAGATACAGAGAAAACCACAATAGAAATACATACACAGACTATAAAGAAAATAACAATTACAGGAGGACAAATGAACAAGGATATAGGGACAACAGATACGAATCTGAAAGGCCAGGAGGAATGAGAAGAGAGGTAAATAACACACAAATAGAAGAATACGGGGAAGAGAGACAATGCGAGGACAGAAGAAGTAATGAGAAATACGTCCAAAGACAGGACCGCAACAGAAAAAGAAGGCCTGTCACTTTTCAGGTTGGCGAAAAGGTGCTGGTGAGAGCTCTGAGAGTATCCAACATCACCAACAATGTTTGTGCTAAGCTAATGCCGGTGTTTGAGGGTCCATATATCGTAAATAATGAAAACGGTGTAAATAGTTATGTCCTGAGACATATGGATTCTGAAAGAATCAGAGGAATTTTCAATATTCACGATGTATACAAATATCATGAATAGAAAACGAAAAGGTTTTTTTTTAAGTAGAAATAAAATTTTTGATTTAAGGAATTTGGGTAATCTCATTAGTTTGAAATTAAGTGTTGACGCGAGAAAATTTGTTGCATATGCGGAAAATTTTCATCTTTTCACCAGGCGGGGAGTTAATAAGATCCCCAAATTTGTAGATAAAATTAAAATTAGAAAGACCATTAAAAAATTCGAGAACACCCTGTATATAGAAATAGTTTAGTTGTACATGAGTGGTTTCCGAATAAGTGAATAAGTGATTTGGACAGTTTTCTCCAATAAAAAAGACAATACGGTTTGGACATAAGCAGTTAGATTTAGTACACAACTATTTGAAATTTGCAGTTATAATAGATTAGAAAGTAATAAGTAAGGATTATTGGTTATTGAGTTTTCTCCTTTATAAAAGTTAAAAAAGAATTCAAGGTCCTTTGAAAGAAAGTATTTTAACGTCAAGTAATTTTTGGAAAAACAAAAAAAAAATTTATGAACTAAGAATCCAATGATGCGTTGGATGACAGGGAACTGTCAAGAGAACTGTCAAAATAACTGTCAAACTGGAATGCGAATTTTGGAGATGCTCCTAAAAAATATTAATTTTTAGTGGTTTTCTGATATTGTAGAAAAGATATTGTAATTGAGAATTTATAAGAAGTAGTGTTTAGTGTTTTGTGTGGAAAATTAAGCAGCCATTGTGGTAAGCAGAGACGAATGCCAGTAGAAATAGAGGCATTACTGTGTAAGTACACACAGATATATTTTCGTTGTGTCTGAGAGGAAGCAGTTTGTTTATCTTGGAGTTTGGAGATTGTGGTAAAATCCAAGCAAAGGAACCAATAATTCTTATATTAATTAAATTAATAATTAAAATTTTTATATTAAGAGATAGTTGATTTAGAAATATGTGTAGTTAAACCTTATTGATTATTAAGGGATGTGTGATTTGATGGATGATTGATTATATTTTTTTTATTATTCTATTTATAGTGTATGGTGTAAGATTTATCCTCAACGGAATTTTCAATTAATTTGATATATTTTAAAATAAAGGACAATTGTTAAAATATCAGAATTGATTGTCTAGTATTTCTTTTTTCTTTTTGTTTATCTTTCTTAAATGGAACTAGCAGAAGATACTTTGAAGCCACGTTTTAATAAAAAAATTATATATAATAATTATTTTCAGCCCTGAGATATTTTTTGATTTTGATTTGTTTGATAAAGATAAACTTATTACTTTTCAGACTATATAAGTAGATTTACAATTATAAGCAAATCACAACAATATATATATTAAAATGGAAAGATTACGTTTCTAATACAGGATCAACTAGTAATTCAAATAAAACTGATTTGGTTGGTAGTTGTTATTTTTATATTTAACCTCCTCTTATAAATTAACAAGAATGATATTGGATTAAAAATATATAAAAATATACTGCAAATATATACAACGCACAAAAACATTTACTTACCAGTACGAAAATCAGCACTCGTACTTGAAGCTAAAAAAGAATATATTTATTAAAATAATGTATTTATTTAAAATATCAATAATATATATTTTTAATAGATTATTTTTGTTATTATATATATATATATATTCATTTAGAGGTACTTTTTTTGGTGGGGATTTGATTGGAGATCGTGCATGAATACTGTCAAACTGACATTTCGCTTTTGTTCAGTATTGTTTGACATTTCATGATGGAAAGACTTAGCCCGGCACAGCGTCTAGAAATTATTAAGTTGTATTTTGAAAATGGGAGTTTCGTGAGGAATGTGTTTCGTGCGCTTAAAGCAATTTATGGTGCATATAATCGAAATACCGAACGTACAATTCGCTTTACGATTAGTAAGTTTGAAATCCAGTTTTCATTATTGGATAACACGAGACCAAATAGACCACATTCAGCACGTACTGAAAAAAATATAGCGGCAGTAACGGATAGTGTACTCGAAAATAATGAAGAATCGATTCGTCGCCGTTCTCAACAGCTTGGCTTGCTTGTCATATGCAACAACTTGGCGTATTTTACGTAAGGATCTTGGTTTAAAAGCATACAAAATTCAATTATTTTAAGAGCTGAAGCCGACCGACCTTCCGAGTCGTCACTGTTTACGTTCGATAGGCTCTTGATAAGGTTTATTATTTTACGCTTTGGACCAGTGAATAGGCCGCCTAGATCCTGTGACATCTTACCTCTAGTGTCTTTCTTTTGGGATTACCTAAAGTCCAAAGTCTACATGAATAAACCAGATACGATTGAGGCATTGGAGGCCAATATTACTCGAGTCATTGGTGAAATACCAATCGAAATGCTGGAACGAGTCATCGAGAATTGGAACTTCAGAATGAACCAACTGAATCGTAGTCATGGCCAATATTTAAAAAAATATCTTTAAGAAGTAATTGTAAAGAATGGTTCTTTTGTATGATAATACATATTTTCAAATAAAATTTATTTTTTCCATTGTTTTTTCTTGTTAAAAAAAGTACCTCTAAATGAATCACCCTATATCTGTGTGTTGGAGGTAAACTACACTATGTCATAAAATGTACTTTTAAGGAAAGGCAGTTTATAGTATGCCGTACATCGAAAATAATATAATTATTATTAAGCTTTTTTTAATTGTCAACACTAAATTGCAATTTAAGAGACAAATAGAATAATTACCTACTTTTGTATGTATTACTGCAGTTTAGACTTAATTTAGGGAGGGGTGAATTTTTTTTTTTTTAATAAACATAATGTTGTTTAACTCTAATAGTTTACATAAGTCCATGACATAATGTTAGAGCTCCTGATACTATTGTAATATGTTATGGTAATTAAACATCTTTTGAAGTGTTTCCGCTATTGAAATAAAAAAAATTTAATCATTAGTTCATTTACTAATTATTCATTCCGCATTCTGGAAAATCGGACGCATGCTCTGGTTTAGGCAGAGACTTATAATAGGCATGGCATTTTGCTAAAGATATTATTTTTTGTTGTGTTTGACTTATGGAGACATTATGATGATCTCAGACATTGAGAAAAAGTTTAAATTCTTCGTCAAAAGCTGTTTTGTAATAAAGCTCTCCCACGTTTTCTTGGCGGACCTGGATATGGACACATTCGGAAATCTAAGTTTGTTCCTGTTTAAAATTTGCATTAATGCCTGTGGATTTTTTATACAGATAAGTGAATTTTTTAAAGTCATTTAATTCCATATTATGAACTGATATCTTTGGTAAATAACCACGTATAAATTGTTGCCAATCCCAAAGGGTTTGGATAGTCATATTATTTGCTTTCTTTCACTTTCTCTCAATCAGAGCGTGTATTGTATCGGCCTCCATATACGTATGGCCTCTAAGCAAAAATTTGTGATTAGTGATCTTGATTTGTTGCCATTTTTGCAAAATCCAAAATAAACAGGCTATTAGCATAATGTTCTTATTTTGCCCGTAGCAATTGTCTGACCACAACGTTATTTCTTCGACATCAGCATTGGGAATTACCAATTCTGCCCATTTGAGAAGGGCCAATGTTATCTCGTCACCACCGAGGCCAGCTTTTGATTCGTACCATATCATACGATGAGCTCTTTTGTCTGATGCTTCATGAATAGTGAAATCAAATGTCCATAAATTCCATTTGTAGAAATTTAATCCACAAATTAACATCGGAGTAGGTAAACATTTTTGCAGATCTGCAGTCAATACTTTATGTTTATTATTATGTTTGGCACTGAAGCTCCTGCAGGAGCAAATAAAATAAAATATGATATGGATCATAAACGTTAAGAAAGTTTACCCGTATGGCCTTTATTACTTTCCGCTTAAAAATTCTATGTATTTTTGTTACCTCGGAAACCTTTTTTGGATGGTGCTAAAAAGGTCACCAATGGAGACACTGCGGACGGCAGCCAGATGGTTGGTGGAGAGCGAGTCGTGGGTTCGAAACTAGCTTTTGGAACCGGGAAGGGGTCCAACGGACGAAATAAGTAAAGATGGTACCGGATAAGATATATTAGAAAAGATACCGAAATAGACAAAAAGATAGATGGGTAAAATTACCAAAAATAAGATAAGATAGAAACAGGGCGCCACACATTTTTTTGGGTTTAAGGAGAAAATTAAATTAATTAAAAAACCTTAGAAAAGAAAAAAGATAAGGAAAAATATTTTGGTTCTGAGACCAAATCCAATGAAAGATGCCAACAGTTAAATATTAAGTAAATTCGGTCAACACGCTATATAAACAAATATCTTTCTTCTGGTCGAAGGTATAATAAAAATTTAATATAATAAGCAAATATTCAGAGTTATTATGTTATATCAGCAAACTTTTTAGGAGTCGACAAA
Source organism: Diabrotica undecimpunctata (assembly GCF_040954645.1). Taxonomy (NCBI): domain Eukaryota; kingdom Metazoa; phylum Arthropoda; class Insecta; order Coleoptera; family Chrysomelidae; genus Diabrotica; species Diabrotica undecimpunctata. Next base: position 12,422 of record NW_027312146.1, on the reverse strand, counting down.
TAAAATTCATACATAAAACAAAAACAATATATTCAACAACACAATGATGTAGTCGGCTGAATGTACACTCAAGTAATAAAAATACACCATCAGTTATTAAACGGTGGTATACATATAAAAAATAAACAGTATTATGATTGATAAATACCTACCTTTACAAATACAATATAATGGAATCATAGACAGATTAAATTATCAGTGAAGAGAGTCAGATGCTCTATGAAAATATTCAACTAAAGTTGATTAAAGAAAGTCTCTCTTTGCTGTTTAATTGGCATATACCGAGATACTGGGTATAGTAAATATAATATGAATAACAAATAATACAAAGTTAATTAAAGTTAAATTCAAAGAATACAAAAAGATTACAGAAATAAAAATTTAACCAACCCGCACTTGGTTAAGTTAATTATCTATCTCGCACTGTTGTTTAATTATTAACTGAGAATTAAATGTTCTTTATTTAGAAGTTCTTAATATCTGATTGAAAGTTCGTAAGCAAATAATAAATGTTCTTTAAATTGAAAGCAAAATCAGTAGTCAACCCTAACTACAGAAGAAGAAATACTCGAACGCAGATTCGCCCAGATAGTTGAAGATAATATGATAACCATATTATTCGCCCAGATAATTGAAGATAATTGATTATGATAACTTACAGTAAATCTTGATGACTGCTACACTGCACTGAAGTTAATATACTTTACTATAATACTTTACTTGTATCAAATACTGAAGTTAATGAAAATTAAAAGGTACTTTATAACTATATTTAATCTAATATAGTATTAGATTTAAAAACTCAAACTACACAAGTTTATACACACTAAAAAAAATGCACACAGAAGGTAACACGAAGACGGTAATATAAGCGAGCGGCTGTCCTCAAAGACTGCCCTCTCAGAAGTAATGTTCCTCTCAAAATTTCACACCGCTTCCCCCAAAAATAAGGTGTGATATCCCCCACTTAAAAATGACAGACCAGCCTGAATGGATTTCTAAGAGATAAAAAGATTATAGCGATATCGAAAATAACGGTACTCTTTTAGCTAGGAACATGATGAAAGATAGATCCTTTCGGATTAGGTTTGTACAGAAAAATTACTATAACGTGCCTTCGACGATATTTACCAAATTTATTAAAAGAAAATCGCCTGAAACTGGAAAGAATTAACCGAGGATTAACGAGGATAATAAGTCGGACCTTCCGTCTTTTGAGATAGTCGGTAAATTCCAATAAAATTTCCTAGTGGTCAACACGACCAACCGCGTATATATTATTTGCAAATATGACCATGGGCGTATCAGCCACGGAGGTAAAGGGATTAGAAATAATTTAATATATTAACTATAAAAAAATGTTACATCTTCTACATATCTTAAAAATATTCTTTTAAATAAAATATGATATGGATCATAAACGACATAGTGTAGTTTACCTCCGACACACAGAATATATATATATATATATATATATATATATATAAATTAAGGATCACTCAGAAGAGTGGTGGGTTTTTTCGGTCAAAAGGTGGAGAAAAAAGAGATGATGGCTAGTTCATCTATTTATTGAAGATGTTTCGCTTTCTTAATCAGAAAGCATCATCAGCTCATCTAAAAAGAACAATATGAAAAAAAAAGTTGTTACATGTGTTACCTTAAAAAGATATGTAGCAGTCAGTGATAACAAGTATATATATACATATGTATATACGTATATATGTACAAGTATATTATATATATATATATATATATATATATATATATATATATATATATATATATATATATATATATATATAGTTTGCAGTTTTTTAATTAATTTGCACGGTTTTGGAACAATTTTCACACTAGATTTGCATTCTTGGCACAAAAATTGCAAAACACGTCTCTTTTTTAACAGTATAACACGAATCCCTATAAACAAAAATCAGAACAATAAGTATCTTTGTGAACAAGTCGCTCACTAGTGAACAAGTCGCTAATAAAGTAGTTCTGCTTCTGTAACATCTTCCCTGCATTCCATACACTTCATTTTCTGATATAAAATTTTGAAAGTCGGCCCTGTACAAAAAAGTCGGTTAATGAGCTTTATCAGTAATGGATAAGTTGTATTTTGTTCTGTTTTGTAAATTACCACGAAAAGGATAATAATACAGAGTTATTTTCAGTTAATAGTAGATTAACCAATAATTATTACACTATCAAATTAAAGACAATTTGAACACTTGAAATACCACAAAAATTAGATTTAAATTAACAAAAAATTTATATTAGTTTAAAACGTTTAACTTCTAACGTCTAACATCTGTACGCTTTGACTTTTTACACCACACTAATTGAATTTTTCTCTTCTCCAAATCTGAGCCTTGGTTAACAGTATTATGAATATCAAACAAGGTTACAGCACATGTAACTTAGTTTATGTCAACAAGAAATTTTACTTTTGGCCATTTTTTTAACTAAATATATTAAAAAACCAATTAGTGTTTGCCGGTTGGGGTATTCTCAAAAAGAAAACTTTTTCAAATGACATCGCAACAACACAAACCACAAGCCAGTTAAATATTTAATGAGATTCTCGCGCCGCTTCTCAGCCTGACTAAATTGTGTATTTATGTAGGCATTCCAATTTAATGAGTCGCCTTCTCACCACCTAGTGTTCCCCGGAGTTAATCACAGCAAATACAAGTTTAAACAAGTGTAATTAATAATAATATTGAATTCTCGAAAGTAGCCGGAACTTTTACATTTGATATATTCAATCAAATTGGTCAATAAGTAATTAAATGTTTTTAAATAATACAGCAAAGAAAACAAATATCTCCATTCCTTGTCCTACACTTCTCTTTCCACAAATTTTATCATAAATATGAATATAAGTATATTAATGCCTCTAGATTTTTTATTTTTTTTTCTAAGCCGGTCCGGCAAACGACAGTTGTTTTGAGTCGTATGGACTAGTGTTGCCCAAATGCAAGAGCAAGACGAGACTTTAGACAGTCTTGGTCTTGGTATTGCGTCAATATACCTGGTCATGGTCTTGGTCTTGGTATTGCACTCCCGGTCTTGGTCTTGGTCTTGGTCTTGCAGCAAGAGTCTTGCAAGTCTTGCAGTTACCCATTAGCTTACTGCTATTTATTAAACGTTACTTTAGATCTTAGAACAACGTAACGGAGTAAGTACATTTTAAGCTTGAATTAACATAGCCATAATAAAGACCAACCAAATTAATAAATGTCTAAACAACTGACACCCGGGTGGGGTTTGTAGCCACGATCTAAGCGATTCGTGCCTAGGCTCTAACTAACTCAGCTATCTACCATGCCCCACTGAAGTCAATGTGTTCCTTAGTAAACGTTTGCATTTACTAAGCTTACATGTGCTAAAACATGGTTAAAACACAAAAAAACAAATTAATGACATAAGCATGTCTGTATTTTAAAGAACATTATCTGCCTAGAAAGGGATTGATGGACATTATGGGCAAAAAAATCCACACACATATATTAAGGGCATAGATTTTTTAGATGATAAGATAACAAACTATAATCCACTTATTAAAGCAAAAATAAATGTTTTTACCAATCTTATCTCTGCTTTTATATAAAAAACTAGCTTGAAAAAATAAAGAATAGGTAAAAAGCAATGATAATCAAAAGAAGTTATTTTAAATTAAGGAGATACCTACTAAATAAATACATTAATTTACCAAAATAAAATACTAGGTACTATGTAATTGGTTATAAGGTAATAAGTATATTTTTTTTACATGTCCACTTTTTCCAGCGGATATTAAAAAGCTTGTGATATCTCCACCGAATTTTGGTTTTTCAGGAAGAAATATTAGTAATTCCTTTTTGTGAAAAGATATTGGATGCTTCCTTAAATTTGACGTGTTTCTGTTGTTCATTTTCATTTCAACCTTTCTATGTAGGCACAATTTACACAAAGCAATTTGATTTGGGATGCATGAATTATTTCGAAAAACTCATCAAATTTACTTTTAGGTCTTTTAGATCTATAACTCCAATGCTCACTACTCCGACTAGAACTATTTGAATTTTTGTCCCTCATGTCAAATTGTAAACTTGTCACTCCGGGAACAACAAGGATTAGATGAAAAACAATTATTACATTAGAGAAAGTAACTACTATACTACTGGTTACTTTATGTTCATTACTATCCAACACCCCAAGTATCTAATAACAAACAGAGAATTATATATCGTTTATTGGCGCATCCAAGGAAATTTTGGGGGTTAACCCCCCCCCCAGGGCCCTATTCCGACACTGTTACTCACAACATTTTAAAGACTCAAATACTAAAATTTCGGTGACCAACCCCCCCCCCCCCCCCCCAGAGACAAATTCTAGGTGCGCTACTTACTATGTTACTTCGTTATTCTAAATACTTCGATATTTTGTTTACACGGTAGGCGACATTATCTGTTATTATTTTTGTCTCGTTACTTTTGAATATTAGCCGCACTCTTTCAGCAAATTTTGTTTAACCGAATGATCCCTTCGCACACTCAGCAAAAACAATTTATAGTCTTAGGCCGATAAGATTTGTTTATTTAGATTCCTTCTGACTAAATTATAATGTGAAAAAAATTGAATTATTAAGTGGGTGTCCGTAACAATTATATTTTTTATTAGCTAGGGCGACATATTTTAAAAAATATCGATACGATATTACTGTCGGCGTCGCAATGCAAGAAGATTATTTTTATGATCAGAGGGCAGCTATTCTCAAAATATGGACAATTAATTTCAGAGCGAAGAAGTCGTCTGCTGGATAAAAATGTAAAAAAATATTTAATTTTTACATTGTAATTATGACCTCTGAGCACGTGTCAAATGTGTTTTTTTAATGAATATTTTGATTCGGTATATATGTTTATGGTATTGTTTGTAATGCACATAAGTCCAGTTTTTCAAATTTTTATTACTGCAAGACTTTACTTTACATTACTTTAAACTGCAAGACGCAAGAGTCTCGCACGCTTAGTCTTTTTCTTGCTTAAATCTTGCACGGTCAGTCTTGGTCTTGGTCTTGCTAAAATTAGGCGGTCTTGGTCTTGGTCTTGCAAAAACGCAAGAACAAGACCAAGACTGCAAAACCAAGACCGATTTTGGGCAACACTAGTATGGACCTCTGTAACACTGTAACCGCTGTAACCTATATGTTTCCTGTAGTCGATTTTTTTGATTTGGTTAGTTATTAACAAATTAAGGTCAAAAAACGGTAAATTCTCACGGTTCTCGTCTGTCAAGAAAAAGTGAAGCATTTGAAACACATTGAAGAGTAATAATCTTAAAGTCATATAAAAACCTTCAAAATTAAGTTTTTTTTAATATTTCTATCCTTACTTGTTGATTAGAAAGTTGCAAAAATTAGTCAGAAATTTCAGTTTTTTTTATAAATATTAATAACTTTTTTAAAAAATAAACCTAGCAGCTGTGTTCTGTATAGTCGAACGAATATTAATGAGTTAGGAATTGATACATTTTCTAAAAGATTTATGAACATTTGCCTTCTAAAGCTGAGCATGTGGATGTGTTCCGGGTCTTACATTCCTACTCGTAGAAACATCATATTGGAGATGGATTTTATACTCATATTGCCATATTACCCATAAGTGCTCCTCAATTATTATGCTATTGGGTATAGTAGCGCATACATTAGATATGACCATTCTCTGGGCAGGGTTTATTAGTCTTCGCACTTTAATCTGGTTACGATCAATATTTATATATTTGTGATTGTGACGTATGCACACATTACGTCACATATGTGACGTAATGGGTGCATTTAGTAAAGTAGTAGCTAAATCCGGATTATCCATCCAGGCCACCAAGAGGGATGAGCGAGCCCCGGTAATAACTGAACAGCGGGCTTCCGGTAAGAAGTGAAGAGCGGGCACTGGGCAAAAAGTGAAAAGCAAATTAAACAGCAAATTAAATTAAGCAAATTAAATTATCAATCATAAACAATAATTAATGTTTCAAATCTAAAATTTATTAAATTTTGATTATATTTATAATAATGAAAATATTTATAATAGAAGTGTTTTTCTAGATTCCTGATTGGGAAAGATGTCTTCTATTTTTTTTCATCAAATTTTATCAAATCATGCTCAATGTGCAAAGTTGCTATGGCAGTTAACCAATCCTGCTTCATTGTAGATCTCACAGCATTTTAAATGCGAGAAAGAAGACTGAAGATCTTTTCGCTTCTGCGACTGTTACCGGGTTACTGTCTATTGGAGAAAGTATTATCCTTGTATAATCGCTTTTAAATGCAAAATTTTCTTTGTCATCTCTTCACTGATGTCTTCCTTATAAAACTCGCGCAATATATCAATTTTTTTTCTTAATACTGCCATCATCTTCATCTCAGAATGTCCATAAAATAAAAATGATAACATAGCGAATGAATTTCATTTGCTGTCTTAAATTTTCTGGTTAAATTGCTTATTATACAATCTATAACAATAATAAATATTTCACAGCGAAATATTGGGTCGGGCTGAACATTATCAGTCTCATCACTACTAGTCCCAGGCAAATGATCAAAACATCTCACAGGCTTTTCTTTACTTGATGTAAATTTTGGATTTATTCCATAGTTGCTAACAACTAATTTATATTTTTCAACAATGGAAGACCATGAATTTCTGATTTTTTGTAAATCTTTTAAAGTCCCTGATATATTTTTAATCTTCATTCCATAGTTATCTGACTGCACTGTAGTATTTGACTCCTGTGATTTATTGCTGTTAAAATTTTAAGCTAAATCGATGACATTAGTACACATTCAATTTTGTAATTAAATGTGTTTTATTTGGTTTAAATTTGTTTTAACTCATTGTATTGTATTGTTATATTTTAATTTAGAACTGCTTTTACAGCTTTATTAATTCCAAATAATTTCTGTGTTCAATAAAAATAAGTTCTTTGGTCTGGTCGACGCCGGGCCTCTTACATTGCCGGGTCCCGGTAAAATGTACCAGCTGTACTGTCTTCTCGGCGGATCTGCATCCATCTGCCCGTTGAAAATTTACATATATTTGAACAGAAGATCTGAAGCCAGAAATAGCCGCTTTTTTAAAATTAAACCTGTATTGTAGTTATTTGAATCAGCAAAAAGTCATTATCGACAATCGAGAAGTTGAATTGATATCGATATAGAGAAGGCGAAAAGCTCAGGTTCGTTCGGAAAAATATTCCCATAAAATCTTTTGCATAATCACTTTCATGATTATGCGGCGTGTATAAGAGAGAGAGACAAGATCTAGGGAAGAAAATTTTTGCTGGTTTAACTTCTCATTGTACAAAGGAGTGCCTGCCCTGCTATACGCGCTTCAATATTAATTCAAAACAATGGTTTAATAGTTATTTATGCCCCAAGGGTGTTATTAAATTGATTACCCCTGAAAGAGCAACCTAACCCATCCAGAGGGGGCCTTTGGTCCTAGGGATGGATGTTGCTACATGGGGTGTCATCATCCGGTAACAACAGTGGTACATACAAAATTTGCATTTATATTTTGAAGGTGCAGTAAAATAAAAGGTAAAAACGTCTTAATTTTAGTTTTTATAATATGTGAAGTAAAAAATAAAATTTTTTATGTAACACCCTTGGTGTATAACTAACTATTAAACCATTATTTTCTAATTGAGAATGAAGCGCGTATGGCAGGACGGGCGTTTATTTTGTACAATGAGAATTTAAACCAGCAAAAATTTGTGCCCTAGATCTTGTTTCTCTTTCTTACGCACGCCACAACACGAGCACACATCCTGTCATAAGCGCTTTATTAACGTATAAAAACAATGTTTTATATTTTTAAAATTAAATAGGACCAAAATATTTGTCGAGAAATGATAGAACAAGATTTGAACTTAAATTTAGGTCCATGGTGAATTCAAAAATAATATTTTTTACTTACGTTTTTGTTCCTTGAAAAACGTAATTCTGCATTTTTCTTAATTTTAAATTATAATATATACCTCAAAAGTAATCAAGTTTACAAAGAAACTGCTACAGATTTTGTTCTAAATGCTCCAAAAAACTCAAAAAAAAATTGTCCATGCAGAAAAAAACTTTCTCATGAAAGTGATTATGCAGAAAAATCTCATGAGTGTATTTTTCCGAAGGAACCCGAGCTTTTTACCTTGTCTAATATGTTGTTTAGCTATTAAATTTTTCTGATTTAGAGGGTTATTAATAATGCCGTTTTGACATCACGTTTACCTTAACGTTGTAAATAGTATAAAAATTAAATTATATTTTGCTACTACTTATGTTACATCGTATATTATACCGTTGATTGAATAAACGATTATACTCAGTATATTTGGTTAGGGTTTTTTTGAAATTCATCGTAGAATGAATCTCTCGGTTCCTGCGATTTGTTTGTATCATAACTATATTGGTCTGAGTTGTCACCGTAAGTTTAATCGTGGTTACTGCCAGTCTATCACTAGCATATAAACATATAAACTGCAAAGTTGTATAAGATACAGGGTGTGGCAGATAAACAGCGAATTAGAAATATATGTTGCATATAACGTTGTTTTTTTAATGTAACATCCTGTATATTTTTTTATTTTTTTTTAAATATTCACGTTATTCTGAACATTTTTGTTTATACTTTCCCATACCTAATACGAACTGTTTTTGAGTTATAATGCTTTTTATATGAAAATTACACTTTTCTACCATGTATGTAAAGTTCAATATCCTCTAACGTAATTTGAATTATAATATAAATTCATTAGCAACTTATTTTTTTTTTTTTATTTAATTTAACGTGCTTGTGACAGCTTCGGCCATTAGCACAAGGCACCGTGGATACAATTATAAAGGTACAATTACATATTATATACTATAGTTATATACTATTTAATAAGTTTTCTAGCTTCAGGAACTGGATAGCTGTGATGACTTGGCTCTGGTTCGATAATATATCTTTGATGTCGCTTTCCATGCCCAGTTCTTGGCGTCGTTTATTGTAGTGAGGGCAGTCCACAAGGATGTGTAGAACGCTTAGTGGAGATTGGCAATAGTGACAGATTGGCTTAGGTGCAGAATTCATTAGGTGACCATGTGTACATCTGGTGTGACCAATACGCAATCTTCTAGCAACAACCATCTCATTTCTAGTTATACCAGGGATAACGAACCGCTCAATCGTCTGATCTATTTGGTGTAAAAATATAGTGGATTGGTTCCAATGATTCTGCCAGTAATTTTCGTACGAGTTTCTTTATACTAGTTTTTAGGTCACTGGCAATTTGTATATTACGTGGTGTACAATTGGATACAGCAGCTTCTTTGGCAAAGCGATCGGCGTTGTCGTTACCCATAATCCCGATGTGGGAGGGAATCCATATGATAGTGATATGGATGTCGTGGATGATAAGATTTTGGTAAATATCATGGATTTTTTCTACAAGAGGGTGATTAGTAAATAGATTATTGATGGACTGGATAGAGGCAAGGGAGTCTGTACAGATGGCAATATGTTGATTGGGTGCTGTACAGAGTTTGAAGGCTTGGTAAATAGCATACAGTTCACCAGTGTGAACGCTGCATGTGGCAGGTATTTGACATGAACTAACGACTGTTTCCGTAGTGGTAACCGCACAACCAACCCCCGTTTCGCTCTTTGATGCGTCAGTGTAGAGTACCCGATCGAATTTCTTAAAATTAAGAATTTCTAGTAAGGATTTCCTAATCAAATCCTGGTTGGTTTCTGCCTTACTAAACTTTGTAAGTGACACATTAAATTTCGGTAAAGTTTTGGTCCAAGGAGAGTTCTGCGGGATCGGGAGAGGGTTAGTTAGGGATAAATTTATACGTGGTATTAAAGTTGGAAGTAAGAGGGCGATAGTGTGTATGCGTGGAGCAGGAGGGTGAGTGTACTAGTATAGTTGGGTAATGTCAGCAGTGTGTGTACTGGATTAGAAAGGTTAGCTGAAGTAGAGGCAGCGTAAGAAAGGAGGAGATATTGGCGCCTAAGCCAAAGAGGAGGTTCGTTGGCTTCGCGGTAGAGGCTCTCAGCTGGACTGCTACGAAAAGCTCCTAAACAGAGGCGGATAGCAGTATTATGCACAGAATTAAGGGTTTGTAAAGATGTTTTGGATGCTGACATATATATAAAGCTGCCGTAATCGAGTTTAGAGCGAATGAGAGACCTATATACTTTTAATAGTGTACATTCGTTAGCGCCCCATTGGTAGTGGGAAAGTGTTTTGATAATATTTAAACGTTTTAGGCACTCTGCTCTAGTTTCCTGAATATGTAGTTTCCAAGAAAGTCGGGAGTCGAATATTAGTCCTAGAATATTGCGGTGATCAACGACTGGGAGAGGGTGGTTATTCACTAAGATTTTAGGGGCAGTGGAGAGTGTTTTTCTGGTAAATTTAATGAGTTGTGATTTTGTAGATGAGAGGGGACAGGCCGATGGCAGTCAATCTATTTTGTGATAAGTCCACAGATGTTTGGAGAAGTTTGCAAGTAGTAGTGGTCGCAACACCATGGCAATAAATTACAAGGTCATCAGCATATGAAGTAAATTTGACTGGGGAGGGAAGACTGTGGCATATATGGTTTATTGATAAAATAAACAATGTGGGGCTTAATACAGAGCCCTGAGGGACTCCGTCTTGTTGGATGTGTGGTGATGATATACAACCATTTACAGAGACTCTGAAAGATCTAGAGCTAAGAAAGTGCTTGATGAATTTAAAAATATTACCATTAAGGCCATATAATAATAGTTTATCGAGAATAACCTGTCTAGGTATTTTATCGAAGGCAGCTTCAATATCAAAAATGCAGGCAATCACTTCTTGACTGTTATTAATAGCTCCGGCGATATGGGTATGAAGGAGGACGAGGTTATCGCTTGTGGAACGATGTCGGCGAAAACCGGATTGCTCTTTAGGTAAAATTTGGTGTTTGTCAATAAACCATAAAAGGACGTCTGTTTATCATCTTTTCCATTAATTTGCACATGGTGAAAGTGAGAGAAATCGGTCTATAGGGACTGAGGAAAGATTGGTGTTTGGCCATGTTTTAGGACAGGTATAATTACGGATGTGTTCCATTGAGTAGGAAATATTTGAGAAGACCAGATAGAGTTATATATGTCTAACAGGAAAGTGAGGCAGCGGTTGGGTAGGTTTTTTAAGAAAAATATAAGAGATATCATCAGGGCCGGCAGAAGTCTTTTTGCATGAGGATAAAGCAGATGTAAGTTCAGAAAGTGAGAAAGGAGAATTAATATTGTCGATATCTTGTAAGTGCTGTAAAGTGAGGTTGTAGGAGAGCGGTTCTTGTGTAGAGGATGAAATTAGGGGTTTGAGTTTGTTGTGAAATTGTTCCTCAAATGTATTAGCCAGGGTATTGCAAATAATTTGGCTGTTGCTAGAAGAAGTGCTGTTAGAGATTAAATGGGTAATTTTGGTGTTAGTTTTTTGTCCCTGAACTTGTCGGATTTTTTTCCACATTTGGGAGGGATTTGTGTTGTCATTCAAAGATGATACATAGTTATGCCAGGATGTTTTCTTGCTCTGTTTGACAACGTATTTGGCTTTGGCTTTTAGCTTTTTATACTTAATTAGATTTTCAGGACTTTTATGTTTGCGGTATTGATTGAGCGCAGTCTTTGATTGTCGAATTGCGAGTTCACATTGAGAGTTCCACCAAGGAACAACTTTATGTCGGGAGCTAATTGTAGTTTTGCCAATATGAGTTAATGCTGCTTTAATTATGGCATCTGAGAATAGTTTTATGGAATCATCGATATTATTAGAGTTAGGTAATTTACATTTTAGGGATTCCGATTTTTTGGAGAACTCTGGCCAATTAGCCTTGTTGAAGCGCCAATAACTTCTCACTGAAACTTGGTCATGGGTGTTGTCACGTATAATTATAGGGAAATGGTTGTTGTCGTGAAGGTCATCCGCTGTTTGCCAGGATAATTTGGGGGCCGATTTGGGATCACATATGCTTAGATCGATGGCAGAAAAAGCACCTGAAGCAATGTTAAAGTGGGTGTGTGATCCCGTATTAAGGATACATGAACTGGTGCAATCAAGAATATTTTCAACAACTTTACCACGTCCGAATGTACGCGAGGAGCCCCACATAGTGTTGTGGGCGTTGAAGTCTCCTACAATTATATAGGGTTGGGGGAGTTGGTATACTAAATCAAGAAGTTCTTCTTCCTTTAGAATGTAGTCAGGAGGGATGTATATAGAGCATATTGTAAGTTTGTTAGGGCAGTAAGTAGTGATGGCGACGGCTTCGAGATTGGTAGTCAGAGGAATAAGAGTGGAGTAATGGTCTTTAGAAGCAAATATAGATGCACCTCCACTAGCTCTGGAACTCTGAGATAGCGCGT
>NW_027312145.1:0-39189 GCF_040954645.1 Diabrotica undecimpunctata | reverse complement strand
ACGCGCTATCTCAGAGTCCAGAGATGTATTTGGAACTGTTTTACAATTTATAAGAGATGATATTACTAAAAAAACCCCCTACAACAGAAGACATCACTTAATTATTACAATAATAATAACCTATATAAAATTATTAATTTCGGTATAGATGTATGCGCTTTGAGCTCAGCTGAACGTTTGCGTCCAAATCAAATCGCAATTGAATTCCAGCGCACACCGTCGACGCTACACTGGCTCAATCGCACTGCAGCCTGCGCAACTAAGCAGAACCTAACAAATCGTAATCATAGAGAACCATTCCTTTGATTTTGACGAACGTACGCGGCGTTCGACTGACTGTGAGTTATGCGTCGCTCACTGTTCTAACAAGAAGACATGAGAAATATGGAAATACGTGCTTGGCGGAGGAAGGCGATGGATAGGGACGACGGAGAAAAATTCTTGGGGAGGCTAGGACCCACACAGGGTTGTAAAGCCAAAATGATGATGATGACTGTTCTAACAAACCATAGCTTTTAATAAGCGTTTAGTGTCATTCGTCAAGGTCGTAGTGTCAAGGCAAAAATCATACTACTTGGGTTATTTTTAGTTAGTTCAATTAAATATGGTTTTGGTTTTAAAACAAGTATGCCACCAATTCGATCCTGCGATGAAGCCCAAGCAGCACATATTGTAATTTGTACGAGGATGGATTGGTATACACACCAAAAGATACTGCAACGTTAATCTACAGTTTCGATACATACGCGAAAGGTGCACAACTGCAATTGATGATTTTTTGGTTATTAATTCTACACGAAAATCGCTCACTGACATCGATTCACCTCATAAATGAGGCTAATCAATGTTAGACAAGTTAATGTCAGTTCAGAAACATTTAGACGAAGATTAAAAGACGCAAACTTAAAGCCCAGACGCAAACTTAAAGCCCAGACGCCTTGCCAAAGTTTCACTTCTCCAAAATCATACAGCTCGTCGTATAGATTTGCAAGAACCATATTCAGTGGAATATCGACAACTGAAAAATGTTCCTTTCACTGATAAGCTCAGATCCAATTATGGAAGCCCGATGGTCGAAACCACGTCTACAGAAGAGTTGAAGAACGAATTCGTCACCTGCATTCTCGCCCAGCAACCGTTAGTTTTGAAGGTCGGTGGCATAAGTTTTGGGAAGGTATTAGTTGGGAGGTAGGCACCACACTTGTGGCAGTGATTGGACGGATGACTGGTGACTCTTACGTTTAAACACATCCTGCAAGATCATGTTTTGTCCATATGTTGCGTTACATTGGGATATGACAGATTTAAGTTAAAGTACGATAATGCTCGACCACATGCCGCTGCCCACAATGAGTATTTATCTTGATGAGGACAAATTAGAAGATTGGATTGGACACAGTTTAGCCCGGATTTAAATCTCCGTGTCGAATGAGCTAAACGCCGCATACGACAAAAGAAATCCCGTTTACAAACGATAGAGCAGCTTTGGCTTGCTGCATAGGATGAATGGAATGCCAATTTTCCAAGGATATGTCTAAATTTACTTACCAAGCATGCGAGAGAATGCAAGCCGTAATAAGAGCTAAAGAGGGGAATACTCGTTTACTGATCATGCACTTCTTCTCCTTCATACGCGCAAGCCGAATTTTGTTGAGAATGTCTATTTTGGGACCCTAAAAGATATACAATGAAGTTTCTACTCCTACTTCCGGTTTCTCCCCTTAACCCCCCCCCCTTGTAGGGAGGGAAAAACGGAAAAAATCAATACTACCAAGAATTTGAACGCCTTAGAAAAAAATGTTTTAATAAAAAATGTAGCTTAGATAATTCTGAACAAAAATGTTTATTATCACTTCATGATTCCTATCAATTTCATCATCACATTCTGGCTATACAACACTGCTTGGAACCTAGCCTCCTCCGGAATTTCTCTCCAGTCGTCCCTATCCATCTCCTTCCTCCGCCAAGCGCGTATTCCCATATTGATGTTAACTTTCTTATTCCGTATTTCTTTCTCTCTGTGACATTTTCTATATATTTAAGTTCCTTATTAAATGTTTCATTTTTTGTGTATCCTCTTTCTTCTCTTCTCTTTGTTTGGTAATTTTCTCAGTGTTCTAGTACGTCGGGTAAGATCTATCTGTAGGCTTCCTTTTTTTTCTATTGTTGAATTCTTGCATTCATCGTCAAACCAATGATTTTTTTTATGCCTAATTGCTGCCAGATAGTGCGCAGCGGGGCTCTAAAGAAGATTAGATCTGACAGAAGAAGCATTAAACCGTTAGAGGCATTTTCAAATGTGGTGCTACCGACGTATGTTAATATATACACCACATAACTAACATAACCTTTCTTCAGCGGCTTAGAATAGACAAAGAAATTATTGATACAAGAGAGGCCCTGAACGCAGAGGCCCTATATCCTGGTTGCCCAATCTAGGGATTGGTCTAACGTGAAACTGGTCTATTTCGAGCTGGTGTGAATAGAAAGATGGGCCAATGTAGTCGCCAACATCGCTAGGAGATAGGCACTTGTAGAAGAAGAATCACCATTGTATTTATAGTCTGTCGTTTTCATTAAACAATTTGATAGTTCTTTCACACGTTTTTTTTTATAATTTTGAAACACATAATTCCTAATTGATTTTGGTATGAACGAAATCTATTCTGATTGATTTTATATGTGTAGTATGAAGTAGTAAAAGAACGTGGAACAACGGTGTTGGGGTTGCAATTAATGTAAACCACCTTAGCATTGCAATTTAACCACCATTGAGCTAAACTGGGCTCAGATAAAGGGGTGTTTGCGAGAAACATGCCTTAAAACTTGCTTATTTGCATTTTAAGGTTGTACATATTATATTATTTGAGGTTGTCAGAGCGGATATATTATTTTTATAAATTCTTGTACAAAACTATGACAAAGTAATCTTCTCTGCTATAAAATCTGTACTATTATGCATTTCCAAATATAGTATACTTTCATATACCTTTTTTTCTGCGCACAATAAATTATGCAAAAATATTTCATACTATATGTGTACCTACAAGTTAGCTCAATAGAAAAAAATATCGATGATAACCGAGAAACCTCAATTGCGGTGCATTTTTCGGAATTCTAGGCCTTTTCCGCCGCCCATGAGCGACTTTCAATGACAAGGTCATGGTTTCCTGTGCCAACTATAACAACCTTGGAGATCTTGCCGGCCTGCTATTACGATTAGTGTATTTGATCGATCAGGATCTAAAAAAACGAATGGGGAATTTCTCGCGGGTCCTCGCTGTCCGCGGCTTTGGCCGATACCCCACGAAACGCGATTCACACTAGCGGCACGTGGTGTTGCTGAGGTGAGTTGTGACCAGTGTGAGTAGGTAGATTTGGTCGCGCGGCAGTGGTCGAAAGTCGGGATGACGTGAGTGCGAGCAACTACTTCCGATTTTTACAGAGTTTTCCCTTTTTGGAAATAGTTGTGACATATTTAGAACACACAGCGGTGTGGAGATTGCAGTAATTATTTGTAGTACGTACCTTTTAATCAATATGAATAAACCAATAATTCTTATAATAAAAAACTTTTTTTGTTTTATAAAAATTTATACTTTTTATGTACCCAGGTATTTAGGCAACTTTGACAATTTTTTTCTTATTTTTATTCAGCTTGAGGAATAGGTATTAATCTGTATCAAAAATAAGTTAATTTCAAAGCTGCTAGTTTTTATATTTTGCTGTTAGAATTAGAACTCGAATTTTACACAAATTTAATATTACCATACATTAAGTTTCTTTATTTTTTTAGTCTTAGTTTAAATTAATATACATTTACATTACATATTATATTATACTATATTCTAATCCTGTTAAATACTGCTATAATCTCTTCGCAATCGAAATGCAGTACGCCATTAAATAACAATATACAACTGAAGGAGTTGGAGCAGAAAAGGGGAATAAGTACGTCTAAGTTAGTTTTGAGAAAATAGTTTCCAAAGTAATTTGTATTTTTTAAAATTCGATAAAAACCCGTTACTTAGTTTAATAAAGGAAAGTTTAAAAATTCTGACCGAAAAATGTTTTATTAATAAAATAATCTATATTTGATAAAGGGTTTAGTTCAGTTAAAAAATTGAATTTGATGCACTTATACCGTTTTTGCACCAAAACATTTTTTCATATGGTTTAAGTAAGGAAAAATAAATAAATACAAAAAGTAAAGTACTGATGTACATAAGCCATAAGAGTTTGCAGATTTTTTCATTTTCATGCTTAATTGGCACTGAACTTATGTGAAGTTAAGTAAAAGTTTCATAACCTTCTAGTCCGGTAAAATAAGGATGCAACCTCGGAATGAAAGATAATAAGCTGAAAATTTGCATACGTCTTTATTTTTGATGGTATCAAAACTTACCCTCAAAAGTCTCATATAATCACGTGTCCGCGACTTAAGATATTTAAGGTCACAGGTCACGAAATGAGTTTTCTGCAAATACTCGTTTCCCTTACACTTTATGACATTTAAGGTGGTAAAAAAATTGTAGAATGGAAAATTCTCTTCAATTTTTGTCTCAAGTACTTTTATGTACCTTCAACCCTTCTTAAGATAGAGCGCAAAGAGTGGGGGACCGCTTACCTGTGTATACGGTAAACGCGAAGTCAGCCAGTAGGATTCAATAAATAATAAGTTATATAGTTAATTATTCACTTAAAAATACTATTATTATCATTAAATTTTTATTATTTTATTATTTAATAAACTATATTTATAGAGATTAATTATAAAATATATATTTTATATAATAATTTATTTTATTTTAAACAAACATACCAATAATAAATGAAATATTTCAAATGAACTTTAATGGATATTTTTAACAGCTGTCTATACGATAAATTAAGATCAAGTGCAGAATTCAACAATAATCATTTTTTATATTTAAATTAAATATTGAAAAAATCATATTTATTATTTTTTAAAAATTATATATTTATTTATTAATCCAATAATCGATTTTTAACAAGTTACAAATATAATATATGTTCTTTTATTATGTATGGTTAATATTTTTGTATTAATTTTCTTCTTCATCGTCTTCTTCTTCTTCCTTTTTCTTCTTCCTCTGACTGCTCAATATCGGATTCCTCATCATCATTCTCGTTTATTAAAGTATCAGAATAAAAATATTCAAGAATATCAGTTGCATATTCACTTTCTTCATTGAATTCATCTGAAGTTGATGAAGCGTTTAGACCATGATTGTCATATACACTGCCCACAATTAAAGTACATTGCAATCCTGATTTCCTGCATCCGCAATTAGAACCACAACCTTTCTTGCAATTGCAAAATATTGTATTCCAAGCAGTTCTTCTGGTGCTGGCGGTAATAATGTTGTTATAAGTTCCAGAAATTCATTTTGCATTACCCAGTCCGAATTCTTGGGGTTCTAAATCATTTCCCAACCACATTTGGGTCTGATAATAGCCACGAATGATATGCTGACGAGCTGCTGCACTTAGAAGGTGAAGACTTGATAACTGCACTGGTTTGTTGAGTCTTGTTGATTTGGAGAACTGGGTGTATCGAAACGAGTCTATATCGTCTTCTGATGTTGGAGCATTATACGCTGCTAAGAAAATACGTACTCCATTTTCAAATAATTTCTTGTACAGAGCAGTTTTTTATTGCTTGAAATAGTTGGAGGTGACTGATGTCAGTGGTGATTTTTTTCGAAACATTTAATAAACGATTTTTTACCTTTCCTATAAATCGCAGGAAGTCGTATCACATCCACTAAACGCGTGTAAAATAAGATGTGTTCTTAGAAATGAGGGTATTTATCAAAACTTTTCGCTGAATATAATTTTTGGTCTTCGCATTACCCTTACCAATTTTTAAAAAAAAATTTCTTGTTGATGTGATTGAGCTCGTCCTATCAAGATAACTAGCAAATCAATATCTTCTCTTGTTCTTGGCTGATAGGCACATTCATTGTTTCATCAACAACGGAGTTCGTAAAATTTTGAATACCGGCAGTTCTTCTTCGTTGTTCCATTGCTTTAAATGTTCTTAGTGTAGTCTGAGTAACCATCAAATACAACAACGATACTTGAGCCATAATGTGTAATCTTAAGAAGGGTTGAAGGTACATAAAAGTACTTGAGACAAAAATTGAAGAGAATTTTCCATGCTACAATTTTCTTTTACCACCTTAAATGTCTTAAAGTGTAAGGGAAACGAGATATTTGCCAGAAAACGCATTTTCGTGACCTTTGACCTTTAATATCTTAAGTCGCGGACACGTGATTCATATGAGACTTTTGAGGTAAGTTTTATACCATCAAAATAAAGACGTATGCAAATTTCAGCTTATTATCTTTCATTCCAAGTTTTTGCCCCCTTTTTTGCCTTATTTTACTGGATTATTCCGCAGATAACGTGAAAAATTATAAAATTTTTGATAACGTCGGTCTAACAAACCGACTTTTTCTAAAATTAAAAAAAAATAGAACATTTAGCTGTAGGTGATAAATATTTGTAATATAACATTTGTGTACATATATTATTCTCTATACAAATATATGAAATTATAATTTTTTTTGTTATTTCAATAATTTTATGGGGGTTTTAAAAAAGTGTCATTTTTATGAACAGGCTTTTATTAAAATCAAAATAATTATAACAAAAAAAAAGAAATTCTGGTTCCACTAAACACAAATCAGTTACTTGTATGTAATAACAGGAAAATAAAATTTTACTCTCAAAATTTACACAAATAACTGAAAACTATTCCAAATTTTGGGCCACCATAATTCAAAACAATGCCTACATAATCCCGCCAGATTGTTCTAGACACCAATATTTTTTACAGTTTGCACAAGAATATCTTGTTCTTCGACTTTTTGTAGTGCTGCAGTACGTACATCGTCCATGAGTTTGATCTGGGGTGCAATATTCTCGGTTTCTATACCACATCTTAAGAAAGACGTAAAACGTATATCCTTGGCAATGTTTTGCTGTTGTGTTCGTCGACTCGTGGGCTAAGTTAACTGAAACCTAAATTTCATAAGAATTTTCTTCTATCGATTTTTGTTTGGGTATTCGAGGTGTAAATGATGTAACTATTTATTCCAGCAACGTTCACACGTTCATGGCACTATAAAAACATGACCATTGGGTCAACGACGAGTTGCACGAGCGCAATTGTAGGCTTCGCACATTTTGTCAACAACGTCGACACCGCTTTATGTTTTGTTGTAGTCCGATTATTCCGGTTTGCCAGTCCTCGTCAACATCCTCATCGTAATGCATAGTCGATACTAACAGGATATTTTCTTTTTCGTTTTGAAAGAATACGAAACGAGCGTACACTATCTCTAAAAGCAAACTAATGGATTTTTCTGGTCTTGCTAGTCAACATTTGAGGGAGGTATCTCACGTTTATTTTGACGTATGTCCCAAACTGTAGTAAGACGGTGTTGCCTTCGTATCTCCGTCAGAGGTAAGCTGGTTAAAAAGTTGTCAAGCCTGACCTTTCTATTTGATCTCAAGATAGGTGAACAAAGACGAGACACCAATGCTAAACTCGAAGAACCCCGTTGCAATGGTCCGCAGGCTTGTTCCCTATGTACACTACCAAATTTGCAGTGTAACAACATTTTAGCGTCCACTAAGGCATATATTTTTTATTCCGTAGGGATTCGGTTTTTTAGGCATATAATTTTGAAAGGACATTTACCTCGAAATGCTTCGACTTTTTCGTCAATCGTGGTGAATGCTGACCTATTTGTAATGTTGGGACCAAATTGGATACAAACTCGTCGTAAATTTCCCTAATTTGAGCTAAGTTGACGACTTGTACTCTTTCTTGCCGGTAGCTTTATCGCCGAAACGAATATGTTTCAACAAAAACTGAAATCGTATCCGGGACATAGTAAGTCTGAATATGTTTATAGCCATTCCGTCTGTCCTAACTAAATCTTCAGCATTCTCCGGTTCTTTTACTAGCACCAGAAACTATATAAAGTCCCAATACTGCTTTTATTTCTAATAAATCAGTCGGTCTAAAAGACGCTTTTGTGAAACGTCATAGGCTTGCATTTTTATAAATTTGTTGGTGTAAGTAACAATTTTTTCCAATATGTTGGAGAAAAGGAGCATTCCCATATTTCTGAAGCTTTATTTTTATGCCTTATATCTCCCTTAGGCTCCAGGTAAATGTGTGAAAATATTTTCAGCGCGTGTTCGAACATTCCGTGCTGATGCAGGATATTTTCGCCACCTGGTAGTTCCATCTTTACCGACAAGGCAAGGTATTCTTGAGGAACAAGGGGTTTCTTCAAGAATAGGTAAGTATTTGTTGAGTTTTTCACACTCCTCGTCCGAGTCTATATCCTCAATAGTTTCTATAATATGGGTCGTCTATCAAACTCACATCATCCTCATCTGGTTCGGCCTCTGAATCATTTAAATTCCCCAAGAAGCCGCAAACAGCCATTCTTGTTCCCTCTCGTAATCCATTATAAACGTATGCCCTAAAATATAATAAAATCAGTACCGCAAACAAAAAATCAAACAAATTAGTCTTACCTCAAAATGTACCGGCAACTATAACGTCGGTTTGTGGGACTGAATCGTGTATAATATTCAACAATTCTTATTAAACGATACGCCCTAAAGTAGTGATAATTTATTTGTGCTTCTCTATTAGTAGACTTGACCAGAAGTTGTTGTACAGTGTAGCCAAATCTTGTTCACAAGTAGTAATTATGGTCATAACAAAACCTGTATTCTTCCACGCAGCGATTTATTCCGTCATAAAATACCAAAAAACATGTTTTTTCAATAGTAAAAATTAGCACAAAATTGTAATAAATAAATTTAATTTATAATGTTCCGTTTCGTTACGTATTTAAATTAATCAAATAAAAAATCGATATTTTAAAACATTATTTTTCAATCGTTTGGCAATGTTGGAATTAGCGAGGGAACTCGGTATTACAATTCGTACCAGACATGCAGTAACACTAGTTTTTATATTTTTTGCCCAAGAAATGAACGAAGGTTGTGTTTCTCTGGGTAACTAGTGCATGTGTTTTTTTGGTATATTTTATGTGATAAGTTTGTAAACTTATGTTGTCAATACCTGTTTTATCAATACTGTATTGTAGTATTGCTAAAACGTGTTATAGATAAAAAGAGTGTTACTAGTTTGTCGTTTTATAGTAATATTTAGTTATATTCTTTGAAATTATTGTATATATAGTTATAATCCGATTATTGAAATACAATGGACGAAAAACCGAGTTGTTCCAAGAGAAGACAGCAAACATTCTGATGTGGATTCCGAGAATGAACAGCCGCAAAAGAGACGGAACATGTTAACGTCCGAAGAGAAGGTAATGATACGCAACGTTTATGAAGGAATTGTCGGCAGAAAAATGGCATTAACACGTTAGCCAAGCGGTCCGACATTTGTAGCAGTTTAACAAAAGTATCCCGTTAGCTGTATTTATCGTGTACCTAAAATACATCGGACACATAAAAAGGCAAGAAAAAGGTAAACACTAGAGGTAGGAAAAGCATTGTTTTGGATGACGAGACAAGGAAATTATACGTCGAAAAATTCATTCATTTTATTTTCGGAGTGAAATTCCAACACTGAAAAAAAT
Organism: Diabrotica undecimpunctata; assembly: GCF_040954645.1. Lineage (NCBI taxonomy): Eukaryota > Metazoa > Arthropoda > Insecta > Coleoptera > Chrysomelidae > Diabrotica > Diabrotica undecimpunctata. Next base: position 29,523 of record NW_027312145.1, on the reverse strand, counting down.
TTCTCAAGAGCTCGAAAATGCTGACCTCTTTACCCCAAGATATCTCGTAGGGTCTTAATCAGGACCATGCACGAAACTGAACTTTCGATGCGTAAAACGCAACACAGAAAAAGTATGCTCATTAGAAAAAAATGAATATTATTCTGTGGAGAGAAAATATTTCGAAGAAATAAGAAAAATTCGCAGCACTCGGATGCAAAATATATTATTTGGATGAAACCTGGATAACGAAGGTCATACAGTTGGAAAACGTTTGGCAAGATTTAAATGTAAAAAGTTAAACGCGCAGGCATTTATAGGACGGCTGGTCTACAGGATTAAAGGCTCCATCAGGAAAGGGACGGCGTTTAATCCTCACCCATAAGGCAGTGATACAGGGTTCCTGATGATGGTTTGCTTCAATTTGAGTCGAAAAACACAGGTGATTATCATGAAGAAATGACTTCTGAAGTATTTGAGCGCTGGTTTAAGAGAATCTTACCAAAATGGCAATCTGGGTCTGTGTTGTAATGGACAATGCGCCATATCATAGCCGCAGACTAGAAACAATTACCGACGACGCATGGCGGAAAGGGAGAATTCAAGAATGGCGTACAGAAAAAGGGGATTGCATACGAGAATCAATGCTCAAATTCAACTACTTGACATTGCACGGTTACGGAACAATTGAATATCTTCACTATGCAGTACGATGAAACAGCAAAAGATTATGGTGTCAAAGTCTGCGTCTACCACCTTATCATTGCGAACTTAATCCCATTCAACTTATCTGGGAGCAAGTGAAAGGAGAAGTAGCAGCCAATAACAAAACGTTCAAATTACACAAAATTAAGGACACCGTTTGATTCAAGCAATCCTCCATGTAACTCCAGAGAAACTGGGCTAAATGTATAGGCCACATACTTAAAGAAGAACATCGTATGTGGGACTTGGACACTCATATCAAAGTTTACTAGAGCTAATTATAAATTACACCAGGCGGTGAAGATAATGACAGCGATAGCAGCACTGCATCTTCAGGTTTAGACAGCGAATAATATTTTCTAATAGTTTAATACGAACATCAGCATAAAAAAAACAAAAACAAAAAAAAAACGAGAAGAACATAGTAAGTGTGTATAGTGTTTGTGTTTAAACACATCAAACATTATTTGTATTTGTTTTTATAGAATTTTATTTGTTTTATAGGATTTTATTTTGTTTGTTTTATACTATTTAAGTGTTTTGTTCATTTTATTTAATAAGACAATATGGCTCTTGGCTAAACGTCAAAAAGACGTTTTAGCGTAACTTCCGCGACAGCTGGTTGGTATCAGTAAACTTTCTGCAAAATTACTTCTTTTTTATAGCTTTTTGTTTGTGGCATTCCTGTATTTTTAGGGGATGTAGGGAATGAGCCACAAAATATTTATTCATATGTTAATTTATTGACGTTTAGATCTCTATATCCAGAGACCGTTTTCAATTATACAATGATAGTACTATCTTATTTTCTATGGCTTTTCGCTGTCGTTCTGTATTTTTAGAACTAATGTTGGGAATAAGCCACAATATATTTATTCAAATGTTTAAATTTACGGACGTTTCGATCTCTATAAAGAGACCGTTTTCAAACATACAAATGACAGATATATTTATTTTTCTATAGCTGCTTGTTTGTGGCATTCTGTATTTTTAGGGAAGGTTGGACATAAGCCACAATTATCTATTTACATGTTTAATACATTGACGTTTCGATCTCTCTTCCGTTTTTACGATAGAAAAAAAAAGAAAATAAACAATATAAGATTATAAAAAATATATAATAAACAAATAAAAAAAATATTACTATCAATTATATCTATGCAAGCGGTCTTTGGATATAGAGATCGAACGTCAGTCAAAACTTGTAAATAAAAATAAATGTGGCCTATTTTGAACATTAATATTTGAAAAATAAAATATAATTAACGTTAAAATAAAAGTAAGTGTACGTCACTGGATTTCCAAACGGCTTTCCGCATTTCTGGGTCTTTAACGATGACTCACACTCTCAATAGTGAAATTATACTTTAGTATATACCAAGTAGATAGTAGATTACAGGCACGTATCGAAAGGTACTGTGAGGTGCAGATTGAAATAAACACTTAGCAGCGCTAACCGCGAAAATTTTTAATCAGTCGGTGCGAACACGTAATGTTATCAGCCGAAAGTTAATAGAAGCAGATGGTCGTTCAAGCTAAGTTGGACCCACATAAACATTTTAGGAATGCATAGATATCATTCAAACTGGCCTAAATTCAAACAAAAATGAGACAAAGTCTTTTGCATATTTAAAGTCTGCGATATCTCTTTTATATATTTATATATATATATATACTATATATATATATATAATATTATATATATTATTCTTTTATACCAGCTTATTAGGTCCACAGAATCTCTGATCGAAGCATTTCGATCACTAAGGGCGTACTGCCCTGAAAATGGGAATGGGAAAAAATTATTCGTAGTGAGAAACTAATCACATCGTCTTCGTTTTCATTTTCTTCTGTAAACAGGATCAACTGCACTCGGTCCCGGCTCTATTGCTTCTTCTGATTGTGAACCTTTATTTTTTTATTTTTATCTCTGTCTTCGCACCCTCGTGTTTCATATTCGTTTAGAATGCATGGTACACTGGATGTATATAAGCCAACAGAGTTTGCAGATTTTTCCATTATTTCAGCTTCAATAGCACCTGCAAATTAGGTGAAATTGAGTAAAAATTTCATTAATAGAAAGCGAAGGCGCTCAGATAAGTTCATCCCTATAAACATATTAGGAATGTATAGATATCATTATATAATTAAACTTAAATTAAATTCAAACTAACATGAATTCAAATAAATTGGCCAAATTCAAACAAAAATGAGTCAGTCTTTTGTGTATTAAAGTGTGCGATATCTCTAAATTTAAGAGGTCTTCCTTCTGTATCTTTTACATTTACTTTGTGATGTTGTGAATTATAAATTTTTTGCAACGAACTTTTGCGATTAGTTTTCTCCAGTGGTCGGGAATAAAGACTTTTTTTCGGCTTTTTCGATCAAGGCAAAATTCCTGTCACATTCCATATAAGTGTGACCTGTCTCAAGGTATTGTGATGTAGTTCTTTAATGTGGGTGGCTTTCACTAAATGCATAAATAATTTGAAAATATTTTTATTTTTATTTTGGCCACCACACGAATCGCTGTAGCTAATATTTTAGTAATAGCGAATGGTAGGGATTTATAAAAATGCACACTACACGACCCTACCTCCTGGAACCCTTGCCAGACACCAGTTTCCTCCATGTGTCGATGTGGCCCGCTCCAGTAAGCAAATTATGGACGCAAAATTGTACGTCCATAAATTGCCTTAGATAGAACACCTTTGATGTAGTAAGTAATGGCGTGGCAGCGTTTGCTGTAGATCGAAACATATTACCACTGTATTCTTCGAAGCTTTTTTGCTTTTAATATTTAATTCTTTCATAGTACATGCCTTTTGCGCCTTTCTTTGACACAGTTCTAAAGACACTGTAGCATTTTGATACTAATTTCGTTTCTAGAATTCTTTACAAACATTCTGCAAGCTGTCGCACTTTGAGCAGGTGTCGCTGAGGCGCTTGTGAAATCCACAAATAAAATTCACTGTTAAATTCACATTACAATAGTAACTCATTTGAACGACTGGCTTATTATGTTCGTTACAATATTATTTCTATAAGTACATCGTTGTAAGGGCTAAGATCTGGGGGAAAGATATCGGGTATTTAAGTTATCTTACGAGAGTAGCGGCTTTTGTATCTCGGGAACATATTTATATGCTGAATTACAGTCTCTCGAGTATTTTTGTCAATTTTGGTTAACACTTTTATCAGGCTCTGTTATACCAAATCTATCAGTTTTTTTTACATACTGTAGTAAACCGTCTATTAATTAATTACTATTTAAATGGGAATAAGCCACCACTTAAGGTTAAAATACGTTTATTGACGTTTCAATTTCCACTTCGGAAATCGTTCTCAAAATACAAACATTAGTACATTTACTAATGTTTGTATTTTGAGAACGATTTCCGAAGTGGAAATTGAACGTCAATAACGTATTTTAACCTTTAATTGTGGCTTATTCCCATTTAAATAGTAATTAATTTAAAATGCCACAAGAAAATAGCTTTCAGAACAATATTAAAAACCGTCTATTAATAATATCAAACTTTTGGAGGAAAATGCTTTACACACTCGCTTATTTATTAGCATGATTTTCGCAGAAAAATTTCGATGTTTTGTAGATCCTTCATTTCCTCCTAGCAACTTCTTCCTTTTTTATACAAGACGATAAAATTGCTGTTTGCAAGTCGTAACTAGGAAGCTTATAAAATTTATCAAATAGAGCTTATCTGTGTACCTCAGAAATAATTTCGGTACACTTAAATCTGCCATGTATGATCAAAATGCCTTATTAATTGCTTACTTTGATAGATGACGTTCTTTGTGTCTTACATACTGCTTGCCTTCGGTTCTTAACTTCTTTTTTTCATTTCTTTTCCAGGCGCTGATATTCCTTTTTTCGTTTTCGTGTTTTACTTAGCATGACATGTGTAGATTTACTAGCACTAGCTTGACTCTGACTGTACAGATTCTTCTGCGGAATGTACTGCATCCATCGTCTTCTGGTCGACACTCTTCATCTTCTTCCGTTTCATAAGGATCTAACTCGGATTCATAGGCATCTAGAAAAAAAAAAACGGGAACATAACCATAAAATTAAAGCTTAAATTTATAATTTTGATCTTACCCTCTTTGCTACTACTAGCCATCTCCAAAAATACAAGATAATATATATATTTCGGTTTATATAACGTACATAAACAATTCTGTACACATAAAACTTTGTAAACCACACAACGTCAATGAAAAACGCACTAGCCGCAACGAGTACGTTGAACAGTCTGCCATTGTTATCCCATTTAAGAGAACAAACGTTATTTTCAAATGGGTTTACAGGTGCTTTATCAATACTTAGAATGTTTTTTTTGGTCTAATTCTCTTTATAAGGTCCTAAATTGTCATACTTTTTAAAAACTATAATTTTTTAATTGTTTACCTACAAAAAATTGATGCAGATGAAGTACCATTACCATTATATTGGCAACATCCCTAACTTATGCCGCGCAGAATATGTATTTTAAAGAGTCCTGCCGCCAAAAATGTCATGAATATAAGACCAAAGAATATACAAGCATATGCGTCTATATTCTTTGATAAGACTTTTACCCTGTGCTACTGGTATTGGGGGGAATATAACAATAGCTGACCCCTATTAACCATAGCCTGTTCTTATTTGAATTTGGTTTAAGACTGACGGGTGTACTTTTAAGAAATTCTGGGGTGTTAGGTTTTAGAAAATTATATATTTTTTTTTCTAAAAATTTTAAACCATGAAATCTGAAGCCAAATTAATTTATCATAAAAAACACGTGTTGCTACAATGTAAAAAACTTTGAAAGTAGCTGTAAGTTTCACAACATATTGATTATCATGATGTTTTACTGTAAAAAAGGTTGAGAGTTCTTAAAATTACAAACTTTATTTTATTATTATTATCCAGATTTAGCCATATGGCTCACACTCCCTATAAGGGGAAAATTCACTCATCCCAGTTACCTACGATATCAAAAAAGATTGAGCTCTGGTGGGACTCTTTCCCATGTTATCGAGTCCTAGGTGATTTGGTACGTCCGGTGTATCTCCCAAAAATTTTCGCACGCATCTGGACGACGAAATTAGCACAGCTTTCTGCATGCTCTTATATAGATGTTCATTTAGACCCAGCTTTTTTATGTTTTCTAGGAGGTTCTTCTAAATGACTCCAGTAGTAGAAAGAATAATAGGTATCGTCTGGGTACTTTCCATTCTCCATTGTCTCCTTATTTGTATTTCCAGATCTCTGTACTTAGCGATCTTTTCGTTGTACTTAACACGCAGATTATTGTTGTTAGGTATCGCCACATCGATTAGTGTTGTTTGTCTCGTTAGTTTATTAACTAGCATAATTCCAGTATAGCTTGTAGTTGTCATTCTCAAGCATACTCTCAGGAACGTATTGATAATATGGGAGATGATTTGTTTGTAGAAGGTCCCAGTTTAAAAGATATCTCTTGATGGAGGATCTTCCCTACTGAGTCATTGCCGTTCCTTATAGTCAGTTGCAGCAAATGCCTGGCAACCCCCGGTAAGATGTTGGAAGGTTTCTTGGGCTTGACATCCATATTCAGCATTTGTCGTTTTGGACCTGAGGGTCTTTGACGATATATTTCAGGTAATTTTTGGTTGATATAACCTGATCCTGATGACAGTAAAAAACCTTCTGTTTCAGGGAATTATCTTTCCTGATGTCAACCAATAATTCGTCGCTATATTGTGGACATAGTCTTGACTGACTTCATTCGGATGTCGCCCGTGCAGAGGTTTTACCCATCCAGATGCGCATTTTTTCGTTCTTAATAAGATGGTTTTATGCGCATTTCTTGTTCCCTCAGTTTGATCGGTGTTGTGTCATCTACTGCACAAATCGCGCGATGAAGAGTAGATGTCTCCGCCTGCACCTGAAAATAAGTTCTGAAATTAACAACCTGTTTATCCCAGTAGCTCACCTATGTCCATAAGTCCTCTTCCCCTTTGATATCGCAGTAATGTTGTTATCTATTGCACTGCGTGGATGGTGTTGTTTGCGCCTTTGTGAGAAGTGTTCTTACTTTCCGCTGAAGACCTCTCGATATCCGTTTTTGACCAGTTTATAATACCAAATGAGTAGCTCATTGCGGAACAGGCGTACGTGTTATAATGCCTTAAATAAATTTTTACTATTAAGATATGACTGTACTACGAAATATTTTGTATATATCACTTTCACCCTTTGATAATGTTCGAGACTTCTTCAGTGGTGAAAGATTCATAAGGATTATTCCTGTAGGGTTGACAGTTGTTCGTTGTGTCTTTAATCTATCCAACATTATTGTTATGAGTAGCTGCGTCGAAAGTTGAGTTCCCCAAAACTTATGATTTCTTCTTGGCTTGGGTAGGATTATTTACATTTTCTACAGTGAAATTGGGTTTCCCTATGGAAAGCCTTCTCTGCATGCTCAAAAAGTATATTGGTCTCATTTCCGGTTGTTACTAACTTTGAATCGCTAGTTGAAGTGAATAAACGGACAGGTTTTTTTTTGTTTAAATTTTAGCACGCAGTAGAAGTTTCAATAGATATGATACGCCTTCTCTATTGATTTCCCCCCAGATATTCCAGTTAAAAAATAGCGCCCAATAATTTTTCCGATTTTTCAAGTGATTTTTCGGCTTCGATTCATGGGGTAATAAACTATAAACAACTTATAAATTTAATTTAATTTAATTATTTATTCTTTGAATAAAAAAAAAAAACAAAAAACTAATGTTAATTGTATAATTATTACAAACAAATACACAATATTAACGCAGTGCATGCAATTGTTGAATCATTGCTAGTTAATTTGATGCCCTTCAATAGATCAAATCATGACTTTTTGTAAGACATACTTAGGAAAAATTGATAAATGATGTGAATGGTAAAAAAAACGGTAAAATTTTGTGGTTGGAATTTTCGAATAATCTCTATATTGGAATTTGGCGTTGTTTCCTATATACTATCTCATACGCACATATAGGTTTTTACACCATTTGTGTAACAATTTCTCCAGTAAATGACCGCTTCTTAGTGTAATTTTTCTCGTCACGAAGGAGTTGCCTTGAAAATTTGGATTTAGCTCCTCTTCCCTCTACTTTTTTTTTGGACTTAAGCCTAGGGTTGCCAGGAGTGAAAAACATACGTTCAAAATAGGTCCGGAAATAAATAATAGATTAATTATAACTAACTTTTATTCTATAAAGTTTTTTCACTACTTTTAGTAGTGAAGTTAAGGTCAATACTTTTCGAGTTAATTGCGAGAAAAATTTTTCAAAATAAAAAACCACGTTTTTAGATGGTTTTTCACAAATAACTTAAAAAGTACGTATTTTATCGAAAAAAAATAGTTGTAGCAAAAATTTAGCTTATAAAAAACCAAACAAAAAATAGTGTACTTATGAGGTCTGTAGACCCAGTACAAGCAGAGTTGTAGCTCATGAAAAATAGGTTCTTATTTGAGAAATTCCAAATCGAATATTTCAACGTGAAATAACTAAAAAAACTTTTCGGGGAAAAAATATCAAAACTTTTGAATGTTAAAAAAAGCTTTATTTTTGTTTTGTTTTTTTAAGTTTCTATAGTCGAAGCACACAGTTAGAATGCAGTGCAGGCAAGATGGGCAATGTATTTCTTAGGGAGAACGGGATTTCTTATAGTATCAAAACTAAGTGAGTTACGCTCAAAATAAAGGTGGTCCCTTATTTTTTAGTAAAAACATCGTGAATATTACGGCGGGCGTAATTTCGGCCGGTAATCCCTTGGCCTACCTGCATAAATCAAGGGGTACCATTTATGACAGGGGTAATTCGGGCCGAGGGGTTGATGTTTACGATGAGATTAAAATATTGGTAATTACGCTTCATAGGTTTCTGTAAAATATTAATTGTGTATTTATTTGGAAATACCCAATCCTGTGTACCTGTCGGAAATACCTTTAATTACTTATCTCTTTATTCTAATAACTATGTTGTACCTACTTACGATTATTCCTTTAATGTATAAAATTCACAAATAACAGGTATAAAATTATTATAGCTAGTCAGTATTATAACTTATCTTGAAGCTACTAGTCGATAGAAAGCATAAAATATATTATTTGTATACGATGGCATCTGTTTCAGTAATTAAGAGTTCACGCGGTTGTGACTTACTAGTTGTAGAAAAGTTTCAGTTTTGTAAACAGGACGTATTAAAAAGTGGTGAAGTAGTTGGAGGTGTATAAAGAAAAATTTAAGATGTTTAGCCAACTGTACACTGTTGGTGCGGAATACACAGTACTAGAAGTGAATTTAATCCACAACCACGAGTCCCGATGAAACTACGTTGGAGAGAAAAATAGTGACGACTTCATGCAAGCGCAAAGCTGAGGAAGACATATCGGAGAAACCTTCAAAAATTATTAAAAGCGTTCTTTCAATTCATTTGCCAGAGAATTTGTCATCGATAGATGTCAGTCTAATAAGAAGAAATTTGTACAACAGCCGCCGTAAGCTCTTAACAAGCCCTGCCTAAGGATATTCACGATGTACATTCTGTACTCGATAGTTATGGACCGAAAACCACAACAGGTGAAAATTTTTTGTTTATTAACAGCACAGCTGATAATATCATTGTTTTTCTTGCCATACAAATATAATAAGTTTATGTAAAATGAAAGATTTTTACATGGATGGCACATTTTCTTATTGTACAAAATATTTTTATCAGTTATTTACCATCCATGGACTGGAAAATGGGCATTATGTTCCTCTTTTGTAATTGTCTGTTGGCCCAATAAGACCAGTGACACATATATGAGACTTTTTCTGTTGGTAAATCTAAAATTTTTGAACTTTATAATATTGTTTTTGAAACCGAAGGAGGTATTTGTGGATTTTTGAAATCGCAATTCATAACGCATTAAAGTTGTCTTTCCCAAAAGCAAACTAAATGGTTGTAGATTCCACTTGCACCAGGCGTGGTATAGGAAAATACAATCAGTAGGGTTAACCCAAATGTATAAAGATAAAACTGCAAGGAAAGCAAATGGCTTACTCATACTTTTGGGCTAACTTATTTAGACCCCTCTGAAGTTGAAGATTGTTTCATATTTGATCTCATGTCATACAAACCGACCATAAACTTATAGATAAATACGTCAGACTATTTATTAGAAAACTACATAGCGCCAGAATCTTATTTTCCACCAATATATGGGCATATGAAAACCCATCAATTAAAAGAACCACAAATGCCTGCGAATCATTCCATTCGCACTTTAATTCTAGTTTTTATTCAAGTCACCCTTCTATATTTATTTTTATAGAAAAATTAAAAGATTGTCAGATCGAGCATATTAAAAATAAAAAATTTAAATATTCCAGCAAAAATTAAAGACCAACAAGTAAAAAACAAACTAAAATTTATCGAAAACCATGGTAAATATGCTTCGATCTGACAATATTTCTAGAATTAATGTCGTTTAAATCTGTATCACATCACAACGTTTTTTAAAATTTATAGTTTACTTACTTTATAGAAATAAGTTGATGTAATAATTTTATTGAAATAAAGAAATATTTTAATATAAAGCATTCTGTTATTTTATTTGATTTGCGGCCGAAAATACCTATGAGATAAGGAAGCAACTATAAACCTCCGGCCGAATTTACCTACCGGCTTTTAGTACCTGCTCTTTTTCCGGCCGAAATTACGTCCGCCCTGAATATTAACCCCTAAGTAGCACCCCACAATAAAATTATTCGTTACCCGCTTTAAAATTTATTTATGTACTGTTTATATAAAACATTTGGTTTTAAAGTAAAAGAAATTTTTTTTATATTTTGAAAAAATGTCTTTTTTTCTGAAAATCTAAAGAATAAAAAATATAGGTTTGTCTTTCTGAACTAAGTATTTGTTTTTTTTTTATTCTGTAGACAAAATAGAGGTGTTAAATCGACAATTCATCATGTTGCAACCCTGAAACAAATTTTGGAAGAAACACTGGAATATGGCATAGAAAGTCATCACATATTTATAGACTACAAAGCAGCCTACGACACTGTTAATAGAAGAGAAAAGTTCAAAGTAATCAAAGAGCTAGGAATACCAAATCAGTTTTACCTTTTAAAACAAATAACAGACAGCGCCAGGGAGACCCTCTCTCCAGTATACTGTTTAATCTGGCTCTGGAAAAAGTAATACGTATATCACAAATCGTAACCACTGGTTCAAGATATAATAAATCAGTGCAAATCCTGGCCTATGCTGATGATATCAATATTGTTGGGAGAATGGAACACGCTGTACGAGAAACGTATATAGCATTAAAATATCAGCTACAAAAATAGGTTTAATAATAAACACCAACCAAACGAAGTATACGAAAATAAGCACGCAACCCACAAATCCTACGACCACTTGTTAAAGATAACGACGTCATCGAAGTAGTGAACGAATTTGTATACCTGGAAGCGCTCCTTAACACTGAAAATAATACAACCGCAATGTGTCGCAATGGCGTTTAAAAAATATTCAGAAGCACACTTAGAAAGTCTTTTGTTAGAGACTAATCATGAGTGTCTTAATATAATAAAGCATTTGTATATATCTGAACTCTATCACATATTCTATTCATACTTCACAAATTAAAACTAAAAATGACAATAGTAAAAATTAAAAAATAATGCAGTCTACAGAATTTATTACTTATAAATTCATCTACAAAAAACAAAAAATTACTGGGCAAACCTTCAAAATGTTTACGTCCAATAAATTCTTCGTGAATCATAAGGTGGTACCTTTTTACAAAGTGTGTCAAATCAAATCTAAAAATAAAAGGGAAGTGCTTAAAAATCAATTAGTAACAAACCAGTTCCGCCGTCTTTGCACTAACGAAATAAAATACTATAATAGTATAGTACTCCTGGTGGGGGGTGTGCCTGATTGGACGCTAAATTTAAAATTCGACACTGAAAAATAAAATTACCTGTTTCTGCATACATTCACTATTACTTTCACTATTACAGACACTATTAATTTTAATGTAAGTTTCAGTTTTTGAAAATATTTTTAAAACATCAATAAAATGGAAAATATTTGGATGAGCATGTTAAAAATTATCATTAAAACGCGAGTGGAAACGATTCACCAAGCATTAGTTGTTATAATTGTAAATTCTCACTCATCGCAGCCCACATCTCCGACGGAAATGTTGCGTGGTCGCCAATGTAGTGTCCAATAAGTAGTCGGAAACCTTTTCAATTTTTGAATCCTTTGGTTGAATAGCCATAAATCATATAGAAAGATTTCTTCGACTTCTGAGGGAGGTAAAAATGGCAGCCCAAAATATATTTCACTGTCTGCCAATTTATATTCCCGAATTAAGCCACAACCCCCGATATTACGATACCAAACTTGCATAAGATGAAAACGGCACCCTTTAATGTGCACATTGGAAATTTAAAACGCGCAGCATTGTGGATGCAATTTAAAAATCGAAGAAAATGATTTTTGGATTGAATTTTAGACCAATTACTTCACATTGCGTTTCAATACATTAAATAGTTTTATATAGGTTTGTTCCGATTTGTCGGGAAGTAAACAATAACACAATGGTATATAATGTCCATTGATTAAATACATGTATGGTAAAAAATTGCTTGAAATATTGAGCACAGTAACTAAATGTACCGTCCGTATAATCGTTTCACTGCCGCACAGAAAACGCATGTTAGTGTGCACGAGAAGAGATAATGTTAGAACTTAGTTCAACCGCAGCAATAGTTTCTTCTTTACTTTTGGGCAGTTTCGGTTGAGCCATTCGCCGTTCACTGTATATTTGATTTCGTATTAAATTAACGTCTTTAAGAGACATGTGGCTCAAGCAATCAATGTATGATTTTGAACGGCCTTCCGGTCAAATTATATCCTTAGCCTTCCTTTTGGCACTGCTACGCCACAATCTGTCTATTAAGGCGTCTTGATACACACTCGTGATTATGTTCTAGATTACTTCGGATCACAACTTTTCTGGCCCTTTCGTGAATATCTTCGCTTTACACGACCGTTTTACGCACCTCCAATACGTTTCTCTCCCGATTTTAGTACTTATCTTGAGAAAAAGTAAAACTGTTCACTTTGAGCAAAATTTTACCACGATTACTTACTAACGTTGAAATTTCCATGTTCACTTTTCACTATTCTCTGACAAACTACTAACTAGTAACTAAGTAAATTTCAATGACCATCATTAAACCCTAATTATATCTAATATCTGGTACCTGCGATAATCCTTCCGGCAGCGTCCAAAACAAGGGTACTTTTACGACCCTCAGGTACTTCAGCGTCGAAAACATGCCCGCCCCTGGTGGGATGATAGTTATTATTTATTATGTTAATGGAAAAAGCTTAGATTAATGAAATGGTTTCATTAATCTAAGGGAAAATGCCTCTTTAAACTTCTAAAATTTTCACAGTTTCTTTAACTTGATAGAATTTTTGTTAACAGTTGGGATCAAACATTAGTAGGTACTTATGAAAATATAGGGAGTCAATTTTAAACCACCTTCATCTCGAAATAAAGCCGTTTAATTTTTCACTGTATAATAAAAATGTACCACATTATTTGTTATAATTTTTACCATATAATTTACTGCAGATAGAAATAACACCTTGGATATGCTAATACTAACTTGCGTAATTCTTTATAATATTGGTGCATTTTATTATTGATAATGAGGAATATTATCAACGGTACGTATTGTGTTGTGTGGTACACAATATACAACTATAATTGCGTCTACTTTCATATCGGCACCAATTAATTAACTATAGAAAGAATTTTTATAGTATTTTAGTTGAAGTAATATACTTAGTCATAGCTTTAATGTTAATAATATTTACTAACAATAATAATATTGATAAAAATAACTATCTGCAAAGATCTCGAAACTGTTTTATTAAACTAACTAGACACACAACACTTTTGATGTGATGACAGTAATTTGTCGTTAATAAGCAATAGTATTGCTTTTAATAACATAGTTATATAGTAAGAGCAATACAAATTAAACACCAAACGTACAAATATTGAAAATCCAAAAAAAAAAATAAAGAACAAAACTATATAATAACAAGATTTACAAAACAGAATAAAGTACCTTATCATTCATTGATTATAAATGCCCTGAGTTTAAGCACACTCGAGATAAAATTAAAAATTGCTTTAGCCTCATCAGGTGTTGGATTATCAAGAGAAAGAACAAAATTATTTAAGCTGGATAAACAGTCTCGACTTTCAGGTTTAATTGATACATACATTGGACAATTAAATAAAAGATGTTCGATTTTCGCACGTTTATTTCATCATCATCATCATCATTCTCAGCATATTCTACCGATTAGTGTGCAGCCTCCCTTACATAGTCATTCTTAATTTCTGCCCACAATTGTCTAAAAGTCGCTCTTCTCTGCCATGTTGTACCGGCTTATTTTCTTATGTCATAGTCCCATCTTAAATTTGGACTCTTCTTGATCTCTTGACGCCTCTTGGATACCACGGTGTAATTCTAGTGGACCACCTATTGTCTCCAACTGTAGTGGCTCCAACATCTGATAGCAGTGATGCTGAGGTCGAAAAATTCTACGCGGACTTAGAACTGTTAACAAAAAACATAAAGAAGCAGGAGGTAAAAATAATTATGGGCGACTTTAATGCTAAAGTCGGTCGAGGAAAAACTGGAAATATAGTAGGAAATTTTGGGTTAGGTAAAAGAAACGAAAGAGGAGACAGACTAGTCCAGTACTGCCAGGAGAAAGAATTAGTCATAACAAATACATACTACGACCTACCCCTACGAAGATTATACACGTGGACTTCTCCAAAAGATAACACCAACAATATAATCAGAAACCAAATAGATTTTATAACGATTAACAAAAGGTTTCGTAATGGAGTCATCATCATCATCATCCAGCCTCAAGAGTCCACTGCTGAACATAGGCCTCTTCCTCATGTTTCCAACCCCGTCTATCTTGCGTCGCTCTCATCCAGTTTTTATCGAGTCTTCTTAAATCGTCAGTCCATCTTGTAGGTGGTCGACCGACGCTTCTTTTGCCTTCCCTTGGCCTCCATTCCAATAACCTCTTTGTCCATCGCCCATCTGTCATTCTGGCTATGTGTCCTACCCATCTCCATTTTAGTCTGGCTATCTTCTCGATGATGTCAGTCACTCCGGTTCTTCTCCTGATGTCTTCGTTGGTTATTCTGTCTCGCAGAGTTATTCCTAACATGGACCGCTCCATTCTTCTCTGCGTGACTCTCAGTTTGGTAGCTGCTGCTTTTGTTAAGGTAAGTGTTTCTGCTCCGTACGTCAAGACTGGGAGGACGCACTGATCAAATACCTTTCTCTTTAGGCATGTGGGCAGCTCACTTTTAAAAGTTTCTCTCAGTTTTCCAAATGCTGCCCACCCAAGAGTAGGCAATGCTGCCTGCTTTGTAATGGAGTACAAAGTTCAAAAACCTATCCAAGCGCAGATGCAGATACGGATCATAATCTATTACTAGCAAACGTCAACATTAAACTCAGAAAACCGGAGAAAAAAGTTAAAACCACCAAAATTAACATCAAAAACCGAAAAGACGACAACTGCCAACAGCAACTAAACGCAGAGATAAATAAATTAACTGAAGGAAGCGTTGAATGGGCAGATATGAAACAAGCCATACTAAAAGCGGGAAAGGAGGTCCTAGGCGAAGAAGAGAAAACCACTAAAAAAGACTGGATGACACCGGAAATAGTTGAGCTATTAACTGAAAAAAGAAAATACAAAAATAAAGATGAAAATAAATATAAAACCATCAAGAATAAAATCAAATATGAAATCAGAAAGGCTAAGGAGGAATGGATGAACAAAGAATGCCAGGAATTGGAAGAACTCAGCAACAAACATGACACCTCAAACCTACATAAAAAAATGAAAGAACTTACAGGCAACACCAGACAAAGAAGAACACTCGTAACAAGAGATAATAAAGGAGAAATACTTACTGAAGAGAGCAAAATAAAGGAAGTATGGGAACAATATATAATTCATCTGTTCCATCACGAGAGAGAAAATGAACAAGATATAGGTGAAGAAAAACAATACCTACAAATTTTACCCTCAGAAGTAAAGAATGCCCTACAGAATGCAAAACAAGGAAAAGCACCGGATCCTGATCAAATTCCAGTTGAATTGTTAAAAGCCTTAGATGACGGTAATATAAAGAGACTCACCCGAATTCTCAACCACATATATGTAGAGGGCAACATCCCGGAAGAATGGCTTAAATCGATAATTTTTACCTCTACCAAAAAACAACAATCCCAAATCATGTAATGACTATAGATTGATAAGCCTAATGTGCCACTCTTTAAAGATTTTCTTGAAAATTGTTCAAAACCGAATTTATAAGAAATGTGAGGAGCAGATAGATGAAACTCAGTTTGGCTTTAGAGGAGGCATGGGTACAAGAGAGGCATTATTTGCGTTGACGGTACTCTTGCAGAAATGTCGGGAATATAACAAGAGTGCATATGTATGCTTCATAGACTTTAGGAAGGCCTTTGACCGACTGCAGCATATGAAGTTAATAGATGAATTAAAAAACATCAATTTAGACAAAAAAGACATTGAGTTTATTAAGGCTATATACTGGAACCAGAAAGCAGTAGTAAAGGTGAACGATATAGAAACAAATAATATACCGATTGCGAGAGGGGTTAGGCAAGGATGCGTCTTGTCTCCGACGCTTTTCAACGTGTACTCACAGGTCATATTCAGAAAAGCCTTATGGGAAAGAAAAGAGGGAATAAGAATTGGTGGAGAAATCATAAACACCACGAGATTTGCAGATGACACGGTAATTATGGCTGAGAGTATAGAAGAACTACAAACTTTACTAGATGCAATAAATAGTGAATGCATTCAAATGGGACTTGACATCAACACAGATAAGACCAAATTTATGATAGTATCAAGGAGTCCAATAAATAATGAACAACTAACTCTTGGTGGACAGCAAATAGAGAGAGTGACAAAATATAAATATCTGGGAGCTTATATCAACACGGAATTAGATCCAGACCAAGAGATCCGGGTACGAATAGAAATGGCAAGGGCAGCGTTCTTAAAATTCAAGCAATTGTTCTGTGACAAAAATCTGAATACTGCGCTGAGACTGAGGTTTGTTGAATGTTACGTCTGGTCGCAACTATTGTACGGGGTAGAAACATGGACACTAAAAGCGCAAATAGTTAAGAAGATTGAAGCCTTTGAACTTTGGATATACCGGAGAATGTTGAGAATTCCATGGACTGCCAGGGTCACCAATGAGAAAGTGCTGAGAAGGATGGGTCGAGACAAAAAATTGTTGAGAACGATAAAAGTACGCAAGACTGCATACCTTGGACACATACTGAGAAATAATAAATATAGTCTTCTGCAGGTCATCATGCAGGGTAGAGTCGATGGCAAAAAGGAAATAGGTAGAAAGAGGAAGTCATGGCTGCGAAATATTCGAGACTGGACAAACATGACTGTAGACGAATTATTCCACGTTGCAAAAGACAGAGAAGCTTTTAAAAATGTGGTCGCCAACCTCCGTTAATGGGGACAGCATAGGAAGAAGAAGAAGACCTATTGTCAGTTCTTCTCGCTAAATGTCCATGTCCCGCCCACTGCCATTTTAGAGATTTAATTATATGGATTACATCAGTAACCTTGGTTTTCTGTCTGGTCCATTCTATTCTTTTTCGATATTTCTTTGTTATACATATGCATGGCTCCATTCACGTTTGAGTGACTTTGAATTTCGATATTATCTCTTTCTTTAGTGTCCAAGTTTCGCAGCCGTATGTCATGATTGATGGTATACACTGATCGAATGCTTTTTTCTTCAGGTGAATTGGCATCTTCGATTTGAATATAACTGAATTTCTACCAAAAGATGTCCAAGCTAGTTTCATTCTTCTGTTGATTTCTGGAAGTAAGGAGCCAGATTTATGTATTAATTGTCCCGGGTATACATACTCGTCTACTGTCTCAAGTGCAGTGTTGTTTATTATTACATCTTGGACATCCACTAGCTCGTTGTACATGGTTTTTGGTTTTATCAAGTTTATTTTTAGGCCAATTTCATTGCTAGCTGCATTTATAAGTTCTTGTAGTTCTGCAGGACTATTAGCAATCAAAACGATTTCATCTGCAAATCTTAGATGGCTGAGGTATTCTCCATCAATGGATACTCCTTTGTTCTGCCAGTTCATTTTGCTGAATATATTTTCTAGAGTTGCAGTGAAGAGCTTTGGTGGTATTGCACCTCCTTGTCGGATGCTCTGGTAGTGGGAAATTCTGAAGTGTTTTCATAAATTTTTACCTTAGCTTTTGCTTGTCTGTATATATTTGCTAAAGTTTCTATGTACGGTTTGTCAATGTCTTGTTTGGTCAAAGCTTCTATTACTGCCTTGGGATATATATAGAATCGAAAGCCTTCTTGAAATCTATGAAGGTTAATGCTAACGGTTTTTCATATTCTTTAGCTCTACTCATTAGTTATCGAATGTTTGTTTAAGTTAGCATCATTATGCAAAAAGGTTGATTTTTATTTCTGACATCTATTTTCGAGTGTGTATAACAATGTCATCTGCATACAACAACATTAATAGTTCAGTATTTCCATCTATAGGTTTGCCTTTGCCTTTAAAGTAGTTACTCTATATCAGACAGAAACATTGAAAATAAAAGAGGGCTTAATACTTCTCCCTGAAGAACTCTTCATTCGACGAAAAAATGGCGGTGTGTTAGAGCCATTAATTCGGACACGTGTGGTGGCATTGGTGTAAAAATTCTGTAATAAACTAACAACACGTGAACCAACTCCACAGCTATAGAATTTATGCTAGAGTAAAAAGTGGTTAACTTTATCAAATGCGCGTTTAAAATCAAGGAATATGGCAAAACTATTACGTTTTCGAAGCCGGAGCTGTATTTGTATACATTGTCAGTGTAGCCCCTATTCGGCCGAAATCCTGACTGACATGAGAGATGTTGAGATAAAATTAAGGAGATAATGGAGAATGGAAACTACCCAATCGTTACCTAATATCTTCTATACTACTGGTGTCATTTCCCCTAGGAGGTGAAACACCTCCTAGATATCATCAAACAGCTGGATATTATTGAAAATTATAAGACCAAAAAAAGGAGGTACTATTCGCGACGGTGACGTCCAGATGTGTACGAGTATTCTTGGAAGATAGCACATCGGGTCACCTAGGAATTAATGACATGAAAAGAGCTTAATCCTTTTGATACCATAGGTATCTGGAATGAGTGAATTTTCTCTCAGATTGTGCAGCCGTGATATTCTACGTCTCCCTATGCTTTCTTTCCTTGGATCTTTCCCTACATAATCAGTTAGAGCAAGTTGTATCTCTCTCCATGTGTAATATATGTTCGAGGTATTTCCAATTTTCTCCAGCTGTTCGTTAACACGTACTTTTGCTCCATGCTTATAGTATAAATTCATTGTAGTCTATCTTTCTTAATTTCAGGACGTTCATTAATTCTTTATGTTGTACTTTATCGAATGCTTTATTATAGTCAATAAACACACTCATATATATCTTTTCTCCTTGCATTTTAACGCAGAAGCTTACGTTTGGCATTGTAAGTTTTGTCAATTTAAGTAACTTAGCCAAATATTTTATATGCAGATATGCCAGATATTAACAGAATAATGTCTTTATAGTTCTTGTAATAAAGTTGATCACCCTTTTTATGCAGCGGGTGCTATTAGTTGGAAAATTTTACTTACAGATCATTCAACCAGCTTACACCTCAAACAATTAACGGAATTCGCAGAAAACCTTTCGTTGTAGCAAAAGGCACGGTAAACTGCACTGGAGTTCTCCATAATCTTTTTAATTACTTACTTTGTTTAGAATATTTTTGCCTGTTAGAGTTAATTTATATAAAATGAGGAGCAAAAATTCAAATGGAATTTTAAATGTTATTGTTTATTTGGCTAATAATGAATGTATAAATATAATGGTTAACCTGCTGTACAATTATTTTGTAAATAACATTATAATAGTGTACTTACTGATTATTTAAATTTATAAATCATCACCATCGTCACTAAATTCACTACCGCTATCGTTATGTAAATCTATAATCACTTAATTTCACTAAATTTGTTTTTCCGAATCCACCACTCTTCTATTACTTTTCTTCATTTATTTACAGTTTTGGCCCATATTTCCGGAGTTGCAGTTTTAAGAGCTTTTTTGCCATATTTCCCTAACTGCATCATTACTGTATCCACTGCATCCAACATGATTATCATAATACGTTTTACATATATTATACCCCAGATGTGTTCGATGGGATTAAAGTGGCAGTGATACGGCGGTAATGGTAGTTCTTGATTTCCATAACTTGATACAATTTGGTCAACCATATAACCTGTTGGTTCTTCATTAGGTACGTTTCAAAAATTTCCAGTAACTCTGATTTGAAGGCGTATTCCGGAAAATTGATATTATTTTTAACTAACCAATTTTTTATACTCGGTACTTTCCACTACTGTTTTGGTTGTTTCTTAAAAATCTCCGAATGGTAAGGTGCATTATCTAAAACTATGACTGATGGTTCACTCAGACTAGGTAACAGATTCTCCTCAAGCCATTTAACAAACATATTGGATTCATGTTTTCATGGTAATCATCAGATTTTGATTTTGAAGAAAAAATCAAATCTGCGTTTTCTATAAAGCCTTCTTTCCCTCCTGCATGAAGAATGACGTGTCTTTTGCCTTCGCTATCTGTGTGTTTTATTGATTTTATGCTGTCGTCTTGCCAAATTCTTTTAATTCCACCCTTTGTAAATATCCATGTCTCATCTAAGTATACGAATGTCCACGTTTCTTAACTTTCGGAAAAATGAGAAAAAACTGTTTAATATTGGAGGCCATGGTATAATGCTTCAATTTTTTTGTGTAACAACTTTGTTGTAATAGAAACTGTTTGCCTAAACTATGGTTATATTTCACGAGGATTGTGAGGAAATTGTGCAGGTTTCTTCAAGAAAACATTCTTTTTTTGAAGTTATACTTCTATACGAGTGCTCCACGTTGGAAATTTGTATGGGAGTATGGGAGTGAGTCTGTGAAATCATTACATATGTAAGATAATGAGCAAGAGAGAGACAGAAGATATATTTTCTCTCTCTTCCTCTCTCGAATATAAAAATGTTCCTTTTGTATATATATTTAATATTATATATATATATATATATATATATATATATATATATATATATATATATATATATATATATATATATATATATATATATATATATATATATATATATATATATATATATATTGTGATGATGTTTTATTTGTGAATGATGTTTTAATGAGCAATGAGTGTTTTTTAATAATATATATATATATATATATATATATATATATATATATATATATATATATATATATATATATATATATGTTTATTGTTGTAGTGGACTGTATTCATTGAAATTAATTAATAGTCTAAAATACTGCATTTATTTATGAATTTGCACAAAAATATGAAAACAATAACAAATAGTTCTATGCTTCTCAACGGCTGGTGATGGAATGTCCTTCTGTCATCTGTCGTCTGTACCGACTAGCTGGCTGGCTGGGCTGCAGTGGCGGACCGTTCAAATACAAAATGGGTTGTCGTCGACATACTCCCGGCCTTGAAAGATCCTGAATCTTTCAATTTAATGGAAGGAGAGGACATATTTTGGAGAATGACCTCGTGATGATACCTTCTTGAGTCTTTATTTTTGCAACTCTAGCGGTATTCTGCGATCCGTCATGTATGTGAGTTATTCTGCCTAGTTTCCACTTTGCTGGTGGCAGACAGTCATCTTTGATAAGGACTAAAGTTCCTTCTACTAATTCTCCCTTGGATATTTGCCACTTAGAACGTCTCTGTAGCTCGACGACGTATTCGGAAGACCATCTCTTCCAGAAACTTTGGAAAATTTGTTGGATGCGTTGAAATCTATTGAGTCGTTGTGGAATCTCTTGGAGTAGATCTGGTTCTGGAGCTAGCGTTGGCATTCTACCGATGAGGAAATGAGCGGGACAGAGTGGTGTTAAATCATTAGGATTAGGACTAATAGGACACAAAGGTCTGGAGTTGAGTACTGCTTCTATTTGTGATAGTATTGTTGCAAACTCCTCAAATGTAAGATTTGTATTTTTAAGTGAACGTTTTAAGTGAAATTTACAAGATTTTACTCCGGATTCCCAGAGTCCCCCGAAATGTGGAGAATATGGCGGAATTAAATGCCATTCAATACCCTCATGTGTACATGAATCTTGTATGTGTGCATTGTTAATTTTTAAAAATCTTTTAAGTTCAGACATGGCACCTACGAAGTTTCTACCATTATCTGAGTACAATTTGGCTGGCTTTCCTCTACGAGCGATAAAGCGGCGCAAGGCAAGCATGAATGTTTGAGTGCTCAAATCGGTTACGAGCTCAAGATGAATCGCCTTTGTAGCAAAACATATGAATAATGAAATATAGCATTTATTTAATTTGGCACCTCTGCCCTTATTTTTATGCAAAAAACGGACCGGCGTAGTCAATACCAGTGATGGCAAAGGGAAATGTGTATAGTAATCGGTCACGTGGTAAATCACCCATGATTGGTTGTATAGGTTTAGGATTAAATCGTAAACAAGTAGTACATTGTTTAACAGTCAACCTAGATAGGTTTCTGCCTGATATAGGCCAATATGTCTCCCGAATAGTAGATAGAAGCAGCTGAGGGCCTGCATGATATAGACGCAGGTGTTCATGACGGAAAAATAATATCGTGAAATGATGTTTTGAATCCAAGACAATGGGATGTTTTTTGTCATATAGAAAATCCGAGTTAGCCAAGCGACCACCAACACGTATTAAACCATCCTGGTCAATAAATGGGTTTAAAGAGAAGAGCTTGCTGTTGGAACTAACGCTTTTTTGTTTTGACAGCTGATCATACTCTTCGCGAAAAGAGTGTAGTTGTATGATCTTCAATAAATAACGACGAGCGTCATTAATATTGGTTAATGTTAGAGAGCCACACTCTCTAAGAATTTTGGGTGTTAATAAATTATTTTTAAATCTAAGGATGTATGCAAATGCGCGCAGTAAACGCGAATATTGTGAAAAGGCCTTGAATGGAAACCATTGTTCTTGCTGAGAATAGGAAACAAAATTGAGAATAGTTTGAGATTTTATTTCGGGTAGAATGTCTACCTTTGGATTTAAAAGGGGCCAAAATTCTTCCCTTAAAGACAACCATGACGGACCGTCCCACCATAGTGAAGAATTTAGTATTTGAGAAGGAGATAATCCCCTTGATAGATGGTCTGCAGGATTATCTTGTGTGGGTACATACTTCCATGTATAGGACTTTGTTAAGACCTGAATTTCGGAGACTCTGTTAGCTACGAAGGTTTGAAGATTGTTAGGAGAAGTATTGATCCAAGCAAGGGTTATTGTGGAATCTGACCATAAATAACATTTATTGAGGTCTATATTAATGGATTCAATTACCTTAGTTAAAAGACGTGAAAGTAATACAGCTGCGCAAAGCTCTAGGCGTGAAATGCTTAGAGTTTTGATAGGGGCAACCTTTGATTTAGCACATAGAATTTTAACCGAGAAATTTCCCTTGTCATCAGTACTTCTTAAATAGATACAAGCACCGTAGGCTTGTTGTGATGCGTCCGAAAAACCGTGTATTTCTATATCTTTAGCATTATTGCACACTGCATGACGTGGTATACTTAATTGTTTCAGATTGGCAAGATCATTTTTCAATCTATTCCAAGTATTTAGTGATGAACCGCTTAATTTTTCATCCCAATTCAGTTTTTCAGTCCATAGCCTTTGCATTAGAATCTTCGCAAGTATGATACAAGGACCTACTAAGCCTAGTGGATCGTATATTCTTGCAATTAAAGAAAGAACATCTCTTTTGGTACAAGTTTCCTTGTAATTGTTATATTGTACATTGTATAATAGTGAATCACGTTGGGATGACCAAATAAGTCCTAAAGTTTTTGTGACTCCATCTTTAGAGAGGTTTAGAATTCCAAAGGAATCATCTTGATTATTTACCCTTTCTAAAACTCTTGGGTCATTTGAAATCCATTTTCTGAGTGGAAAGCAACCTGTAAGTAAAATACGTGAGACTTCACGGCAAATGTTCGAAGCTTCAGTAATAGTATCCGCACCGGTTAACAAGTCATCTACGTAGAAATCCTGACGTAATATCTTCGCGATTTCTGGTTGCGACAATTGGCATTCGTTAGCTAACTCGAAAAGGCATCGGATAGCAAGAAAACTAGCTGATGCTTGGCCATAAGTAACCGTATTTAAAGCAAAATGTTGTAATGGATCTGAAGGACTTTCCCTCCAGACTATTTTTTGAAGACTGCGTTGGCTGGGATGAATTAACACCTGCCTGTACATTTTGGTTACGTCTGAGCTTATGATGAATTTGTGTTTTCTGAATCGGATGAGAATTGAGAATAGATCTTGTTGTATACTGGGTCCGACGCATTGAATATTGTTTAATGATAACCCGTTGCTTGTTGGTGAAGATGCGTCAAACACGACACGAAGTTTTGTTGTAAGACTGTCCTCCTTTAGGACACCATGATGTGGCATGTAGTAGTCGACAGTAGAGTTTTTCAGAGATATCTGCTAACGACATGTGGTTTAGCTCCTGATATTCGCGCATGAATTGTATATATTGTTCGCGAAGAGGATTGTTTTGTGCTAATCTTTTTTCTAGATGATGAAAATCTTCTTTCAGCTTGTATCCTTGAATCACCCAACACATGCGGATATTGTTTTAATGGCATCATAACTATGAATCTACCATTTGGATCACGTGTAGTAGTTTTTTTGAAAATTGTCCTCGCACAATTGCTCTTCTTCAGATAGATGAGGAATATTTGGCAATTCCTCTACTTCCCAAAATTGCTGAAGAAGTTTAGTTAGTTCCAGATTTGTGCTAAGATTGCAAGATATTGTATTGTGGGGAACCGATCCCAGCGGGCCAGAAATTATCCACCCAAATATTGTTTCTGTTAAAATAGGACCTTGATCTAAAGATATGCGACCTTTACAAATCAAATGCCAAAAAATATCTGCGCCGATAAGAATGTCAATAGATCCAGCATTGCCAAAATTAGGATCTGCTAACCGAATTGTATTAGGAATGTTTATAGCGCTTACATCAATGTTTGTATGAGGAAGAATATTTGTTATTTTTGGCAATACAAAACAGTTGATTATTTTTACAAATTTATTATTAGATGTGCAAATCTCTAACTGACATTGACCTGTAATAGTTGATAGTTTGTTGCCTATGCCCAAAAGATTTAAGCTGACATCTTGTGGTTTGATTCCTAGTTTGTTACACATGTTTGTTGTGATAAATGAAGATTGAGACCCGCAATCCAATAGTGCACGAGCCCTTTGCATTTTACCATTCATATCTTTAACACTTAAGATTGCTGTTGAGAGAAAAACATAGCCTGTATCAGAACAAGAAAGCATGCTGTTACCACAAAATGTATTGTTACTTGTTACTGGATTTATTGGCTCACTTGTACTTTGTGATGGATTTGTATTAATACTGCTATTGGATATATTCGAATTTCTATTGAACGTGCCCGAATTATTTTGGCTTATAATGATGCTCCTATCATTTGTATTATTGTGTAAAAGTGAGTTGTGACGTGCTTTGCACTTGCGACATGGCCCGAGTTTGCACTGTTTATTGGAGTGACCCGATCGCAAGCAGTTTTGTACACAATGATTTTGATCTAATAAAATTCCACCTTTCGTTTATTGGATAATTTAAAAAATGTTTCGCAAGTGTAAATGCTATGGTCGCCTTGACAAGAGACGCATGTATAGTTTGTTTTTGTTGCTAAGAATCCCCTAGTCGTCCTGTTCTCCTTACTTTTATTTTTTGTTTCAATGTTCATTTCAATTGCCTCTAGAAAATCTGCTCTTGATTTTAAAAATCCTTTTAGATCGGATAAAGTTGGTAGTTCCGTTTGAGTAGCAATATGCTTTTCCCATTCCCTAATAGTAGTTTCGTCTAGTTTTGATGTTATAATGAATATAAGTAAGGCATCCCATTGTTCACACGGCTGATTTAATTGTTGAAGTGACTTTAAATGTTTTGAAAAATCATCTACTAATTTACGAAATTTTACAAAAGATTCTTTGTGAATAGATTTCCAATGAAAATAAAGCTTTAATATGATTGTGTATTAAGAGTTTTTTTATTATTATATCGATCACATACAGAGTCCCATGCCAAATTGTACCCGTTTGCGGAAAATTCGATAGGTTTTATGACTGCGGCGGCATTTCCTTGTAATGATGCCCGAAGATAATGATACTTCTGAATATTTGTAATACTATCATTTGTATGAATGAGTGACTCAAAAGTGTCTCGAAATTCTAGCCAAAATTCGTATGTGCCGTCGAACTTTGGAATTTGTATTGTTGGCAGTTTTTACACCTTGTAAACGATAAGCCCCGTCAGAAATAGAAGTGTTATTGCTTGTATGCTCGCTTGTCACCGACTTTTTATCATCAATATCTGAAATGAATTTATTTAACAATGCTTTGGCATTAGCCGATAGTGAATAAAAATTGTTTTCAAGTTCTTCCCTTATCACAAAGTGTGGTTCGGGATCGTCTGCCAATTCTTCTATTTCTGATTGGATAATTTTAATTTCTAAAAATGTATTTTCTAGTTTATTTATTCTGTCGCTTAGTTCGATTTTTTCAACATCATGTAATTCTAATTTGCATTTAATAGACTCTAGAAATTTGGAGAAAATTGTAAATGAAGCCTTATGACCAGCGCGTTTTCTAATTAATCTTTTTAAGTGTTCGTCCGACATTGTTTATTAATCAAATAGATTCCAATTGAATTTAAATAGATATATAGATTGTAAATAGTTTTATGCAACTTACACAAACAAAAACAGTATAAATAGGTATAGGAATCAGATGGGAACTCACCGGTATACTCTGAGATAGCGCGTTGTTCTTTCACTTGACCGTTAACTGTGAATCACTTTTAGCACTGATTTTATCACAAATATCGGGTCGAAACTCTGAGATAGCGCGTTGTTTATTGTTGTAGTGGACTGTATTCATTGAAATTAATTAATAGTCTAAAATACTGCATTTATTTATGAATTTGCACAAAAATATGAAAACAATAACAAATAGTTCTATGCTTCTCAACGGCTGGTGATGGAATGTCCTTCTGTCATCTGTCGTCTGTACCGACTAGCTGGCTGGCTGGGCTGCAGTGGCGGACCGTTCAAATACAAAATGGGTTGTCGTCGACAATATATATATAGGGTTTTTATCACGGTTCTCAAAGAATTAGTTTGTAAGCACTTTTTGAAATTATCTTTATTATATCTATTATGAAACACACATATATATTTAACATATCCAATGTAAATTTAAAATAAACTATCTTTAAATTGAAATTCTTATGAAACTAATTAAATTATATAGACAATGTAAATTTTAAACAAACTATCTTTAAAATTGAAATTGTTATGACACTAACTAAATTATATTAACAAAATTTTGTTCCTTTCTGTCACCGAATGCCTAAATGAAACTGTTCTCCAAAATAAAGATTTTAATCACCACTCAATGTCTTCGTCTTCAGCTTCGGTTATCCTTGTTTTTGTGAAATTATTTTTTCCAATTATCAGCTTCCACCAATTTAAAATATTTTTCTTCTTAATAGCATTTATATTTATTCTTCTTTTTAATACACCAATATCCAATCACCATATAACTATTATAATTTGATTTCTACTAATCTTCAATCATAATATAATTTTTAATTTCTTCCAATCTCCAACCAATATTCTTCTAATATCCTTTCCAATACTATCAAATTTTAATACTAAATCACTGATTATTGCATACTTTATACTTTCTTCCTAATTCTGACTGACTAATCTTGAACTTACTGAACAACTGACTTCACTAACTGTAACTAACTGTGTCTGTCTTCTTACTAACTAACTGTCTGACCCCATACTGACTTCATAGTAACTGTCCTCCTTGAATCCAAATCACTGAGTATTTATACCTTTTCAATGTTCCAGAATCATCTGGCAAGAAATCATATTCGAATTGTTCTATTACCTACATATATGAATCTTCTCGAATAGTCTATTTCGCAAACAAGGTTATCTTCCGTGTTCTAGAGAATTCTTTTTCTATCGAGAATTTTATTGACATTTAGGCTTTTCAGATCAGAATATAAACTTATATGTAAATTAAACAGCCTAAATTAATAAACTACACTACCTCAAATCCGTAATTATATGTAAATTAAACATTTCAAATTAACAAATAACCCCACTTTATATTCGTAACTATTATTTAACTGTCTGTCACTTATTCAGAGTATATTTGGTTGCCTATGCACATGGCTAACTTAAATATATCATAATTATTAAAAAAAAACTTTTTACACTTATTATATGCTAATTTCTTAAGAATGCCCTCATATAAATATATTCTATAGTATATAACTTATTAAAATATCCAAATACTTTTTTATATCTAACATTATCTAGTGTGTAACTTATAAATTATTTTCTTTAAACACCATCTTTCTTTCTCCTATGTTAATATCATCTCAATATATATACATATAATATATATACATATAATATTATATATATATATATATATATATATATATAATAAAATATTTATTAATATTATTATTTATGTGATATGTTTTGTATTATTTATTAAATGTTCATAATTATATTAGTCTTTTGTATTTCAAAATAATAATCTCAATAAATCACTGTATGACCCAGAACTGTCAATTTTGAAATACGTTTGTGTCATGTCCTCGGTAGTATAGTAGTCAGTATCCCCGCCTGTCACGTGGGAGACCGGGGTTCGATTCCCAGTCGGGGAGGACTTTTTTTATTAATATTATTACATGGTAAATTAAACATATGCGTAAGTAGAAAAGTTATGTATATTATTGTCATTTTTAAATACTTATGAATATTGCATTTTAATTTGTATTGTATTATTATATTAAATAATGTTGCAGTGTATTGTATTGTATTTTTATATTAATAACAAAATAAACAATGAATTTTACTGCAGAGTACGTGTAAAAGATTTTTGCATTCAACTCCTTTCATACATATATGAAAATAAAAATATACATTTTTATCAAAATATTGATTCAATCCTTCATTTACTATACTCCTATTACAGGTCAAATGTTTATTAATTGTTAGTAAGTTGTTATTAATTCTGTTTCTCTTTCTGCTATGTCTTACCTATAGCATTACATATGTAATGATTGTGCAGATTGACTCCCAAATAAATTTGTAACGGCGAATGCATGTATAGAAGTTTAACTTCTACCGGCATTCCCACTGGATTGCCACACCCGTTTTTTTTTCTTCCAGTTAAAGACTTCACAGTCTAGCCAACCTTTACAACTTTCGAATGTTCGGCTATAATACTGATGGTTTGTAAATCACCTCTTTTTTTCTCATAAAGTTTCCTGAGGCCCTAAATACTCGATCTTTTTTTTCCAGTTTTATTAACCTTTGACTAAATTGACCTAATATATGATAATTAAAAATACTCTGAGATAGCGCG
>NW_027312144.1:0-39195 GCF_040954645.1 Diabrotica undecimpunctata | reverse complement strand
TTACAAAGGTATTTAGTCATTTCTCTTTTTTATTTGGGCAAATCCTTTTGAGCATATTTTTCTTTTTCTAAGATATCGTCATTTACAAGAACTGACGCAGTTGTTTCTTGAATACCTACCTAATACCCTACTTATACAAATTTTTGTTTGTCTTGGAATATGATTCATGGTTTCCCGTCTTCGCATATGTGTTTCTACTGTTTTGTCAATTGTTTTAGAAAATTAGATTTTTCCGATATCTTGTAGAATTGTCTTTGTATCCTTATGAACTATGTATGCCTTGCTGTCAGTGCCGGTTTAAAGGCCCGTTTTCACACTACGTCTTATTGTACGTTTTGTGGGTTATATAAAACGTACGACAAAATGTGTCCAGTGTATACACACTACGTTTTTCCTTCCGTTTTCTACCTCATTTCTAATTCAGAGTCTTGAGTTATGTAAAGTTTGTTTAGTGTTTTTTTTTTTATTATGGGGGAAACACGGCTGCTTTCTTTTATTTTTTCAACTATAAAGTTACTACGACTGAGGAAAAAGGGGATGAAGAGGGAAAAGACAAGATGGTCAAGAGAGTGGGCTTCTAAAAAGAAGCCAGTATTCCCACGTCTCGTTACTAAAAGAGGCGAACCAGATGACTGGCGCAATTATTTGCGAATGGACACCTCAGCCTATTGTCAATTGCTAGAGTTGGTAACACCATACATATTAAAATAAGACACCTCATAAGAAAAGCCATTACACCCCATGAAAGACTCACAGCAACTCTCAGATATCTTACAACAGGACGCAGCGTCAAGGACTTAGAGTTCACAACCATAATATCCAAACCAGCGTTAAGCCAAATAATTCCTGAAACCTGTAATGCAATCTACTTGGTTTTAAAACAGAACTACTTAAAAACTTTATACAATTCAATAAATTCCCCGAGAAAATCGTGGATGCATTGCCGCAAATCTGACATTATTAGGTTTTTTTAAGAAAAATTAAGCGAACTGCGGTGGAACTAGTCGTCAAATAATTCAAGATCGGACGACTTGTCTGATCATGTATTTTCACGTAACGTTTTATCCTATTTTATCAGTTCTAGCAAAACTATGCTTCTCCCATCATTTCTACGATCTGACCTTGGATTTCATTTCGATTCGACAAGACGTACGTTTTGCTGTTTACATGCCACGTTTTATTGTATAGGATTTGTCCTATCCAACAAAACGTACAATAAGACGTAGCGTGAAAACCGTAAAGACGTAGCCTTAACACATTCGGCCGCCCGGTGCTGATAAGGATGCCACGCCCAGGCTCAAAAATATTTCTTAAATTTATTTCAATTCAACAAAACATATTTTTAATACAAGTTTATTAAAATAAGAAAACAATTATAACTTTTTTTGGTGTCAAAATTTAATAGCAAAATACAAGAAAAAAAATTAAGGGCGAACTTCAAAATGTAAAATAAAAATGTACGTAATAACATTCAAACAGGTAATACGAAGTAACATCAAATACTATTACTATTGAAAAGCTTGTTTTCTTGCTTTTACTGAAGCGAAGTTTTCGATGATATCATTTATATTTAATTCATTTAGCAGGTCCTCGTTATTGGATGAAACTGCTAAGAAGTTCAAATTTTCTTGAGAAATTGCATTTCTTAAGTAGGTCTTTACCCTTTTTAGTGTCGAAAGAGAGCATTCGCCACTTGCATTTGCGACCATTATGGAGAAAAAAATACGCAGGCAAATATTCGTTTGGAAACGAAGATATTAAGTTATTTTCGTATAAAAAGTTTCATATAAAAAAATTCTAAAGGAGTGTCTATTTTCAATTGGGAAGAGACATTAACAAATGCTTTAAATGAACACATTCTTGGGTAAATTACTCATCCAAATCCTCCTTATATTTGTGTTGTAATACGGTTGCTGATCTAAAAATATCTTCATCTTCCGTAGTTTTTAGTTTAAACAAAAATTCAAATGCTCTTGCACAAGATTTATAACTATCAGATCGGCGAATAATCTCCGACTTAAGATTGTCTATTATAAAAACATAAGACTGTGTTCGCATTTTTTCTTTTTCGCTTAAACTTACCTCCTAATTCTTTTCTCCTAATTGCAATTTTTTTTTGATAATCCTTTTCTCAGCATAATTTTCGTTCCCTGTTAACAACATTCCTAAGTCCTTGTAGTTATCAAAACAATCATGTAAGAAATCAAAGTAATCTGCTAAAGATAACAATTTCACCCATCATGTCAACATTTTCTTAATATTGTTCTGAAGCTATTTTCTTGTGGCATTTTAAATTAATTACTATTTAACTGGGAATAAGCCACAATTAAAGGTTAAAATACGTTTATTGACGTTTCAATTTCCACTTCGGAAATCGTTCTCAAAATACAAACATTAGTAAAATTATTTATTATAATTATTTTACTAATGTTTGTATTTTGAGAACGATTTCCGAAGTGGAAATTGAAACGTCAATAAACGTATTTTAACCTTTAATTGTGGCTTATTCCCAGTTAAATAGTAATTAATGTCAACATTAGACTGATAATAATGCATTCAGTGCAATTTTCAATCTCTATGACAACACGATCGAGTTTGACAACTTCATCCAAATAAATTTCAAAATGTCACGTTTCGGCAATGGGAATGTTCAAAGTATAAATGCGCTAATCAAAGAAAAAATTCCCAGAAATACAACCTACAGTCACAAATATATTTGGGGAATATTCATTTTTTTTTTTCGAAAAATTATCCGCCGAATATCCCTCGGACATTGATGAATGCCTCATAATTTCATGACAAATTTCTCAAGCTCCTTGCTTGGTAACAGCACTCAGCCTTCGGCTTCGTGCTGTTACCATGGAACGAGCTTTCGATTGTCATGAAATTATCTCGTCTGTTATCAATGTCCTAGGATATTACTACTGATAACAGATGAGCGGTATTTTCCTTTTGTACTGCTTTATTAACCTCATTAACGCATTGTAAAACGTCAAGCCAGAATGATAAAATGATTCCGTTTACCAACAAATCAAGTTTTTCCGATAGAGAAGCTGCTTCAACTCTTACATTTTTCTCATTTACATATATCCGTTGACATTTCAATCAAACATATTTTAATCAAGCCGTAATTGCGTTTAACGCTTTTACGGCATCAAAACGAGAAGACCAACGGATTGTATTCACTCTTTTAGGTAACAGTGTCTGCCCCGATTCAGGCGAATTCTTTATTGCACGAGACAATAACTCCCACCTGTGTGTAGACATGGAGAAAAAATTGTAGATAGCTTGCACCAACATAAAAAAAGATGTTGTTTCCAAACAACAATCTGTTGAGTTCAACAATCCCAATGAGCTAAATCATTGTAGATTTTAATACGTGCTTGCAAACCAGAATACTTGCCATTCATATTACTGGCATTGTCTTAAAACTGGCTTCTACAGTTTTTAATATCTAATTTCAAACACTTCAACATCCCAATAACTGTTTCCTGAAGTTCTGGTGAGCTATGCCCAGTGGTTTTATAAAATCCCACGAATCTTTCCACGGGATTCCCTTTATTGTTACAGTATCTCAAAATCACTGTAAGTTGGTCATGGTGTTATATCAGGTGTTGAATCTACACTTATAGAATAGTATTTGTTTGCCTTTATTTGTCTAACAATTTCATCAATGACTCGATTGGACAAAATATTCAGTAATTCGTTACATATATCTTTTGATACTTATATATGACGTTGTGCCCTTACCTAAATTTGCTCAATACAATACAAGCCAAATCATTCAAGCAGTTGTTTTCTTTAGAGGTTTCAACAATTCTACTGAAAATCCATGATATTTTTTTTTGCAATTGTACTTTTTAGACTTTTTTGTGCAATTGTACACCGAAGAATGTCCCTCCCAGTTCCGTTTGTGGCATAAAGACTATCAAGATCTTCGTGGTTCGATTTAAAAATAGATGAAAAAAACAAAATGCCAAAGTTGCCTGACTAGATTGGCAGTAGGAGTTTTTGTATGAGTTCTCTGAGCAGGTTCCCTTGCCCATTTATATCTGTTCCTCTCATAAAAGGCTCTTCTTTCATTAGTTGCTTGTCCTTCTTCACTACCCTCAGAAGAAGACTGTTCCATCACCGTTATATCCTCATCATTGATTCCTTCGCTTTGCTCTGTGTCGGAATTAGAGTCGTATAATTCTGCTACATTATTTGTTTCCTCTTCTGTATCGCTATCTAAATCGCTAAACCACTTCATAACAGTCTCCTCAAAGTTGAGATCGTTGTAGGATACTTTTTTTGATGACTCACTGGCCATTTTTCTACAAAAAACAATAATTACATAATTATCTACAAAATAAAAAAATTGGACTTACGGTGATGTGGTGCCTTCACGTACCCCAGCAAATATTTAACACGAAATAAAAGTAAAATAATAATTCACACGACGCTCTTCTCGCAACAGCTCTCATAAAACTGCTTGAACGAGGCATTCCGAAACGAGTCTGGCGATAGATAACCGTAACCTTGAGATATCACCAATATTTGGTAGAGGTGGGGTCGTGTATGGCACCACCTCACCAGTTCAGGGTTAAATAAATAAACTTTGCGCGATTTTTGCCATTTTTTATGATTCCCATGAGATCAATAAAATGTATCATTTTCATTGACCGGTCACTATGAAACTTCCATTGTTAGAGCCTAATTTTCGAAACCTATAGCATAAAACTTCAGCTTTGGCAATAGAAGTAAGGCATTTCAACTATGCCTCAAAAACGCTGAATTACTTTCACATTACAAACGATCGAAAACGTTTAAAACTGCTTCTTTTCGATGACACAAGTACGTTTTTCGAAACTACATAACTTCAGTTACAAATTCCACCAAATACCAGCTTCCTGGAGGCATTTCCCGTGACGTGCGATCGTTTGTAATGCGAAAGTTTAAATTCGGCGATTTTTAGGCATATTTCAAATGCCTCATCATCATCATCAATTAGCCTATATTTGTCCACTGCTGAACGTAGGCCTCCCGTAAAATTTTCCACCTATTCCTATCGTGTGCTTCTTGCATCCAGTTCGTGGTGATGCGCTTGCTATCATCCGTCCATCTATCATCCGTTAATCTGGCAACATGTCCGGCCCAAGCCCATTTAGCCGTGGCTATTTTTTTCCATGCCTGCCTTGTTTTGAAGATTAGGCTCTAACACTGAAAATTCCACTACGCGGTCAATGACATTGATAAATTTTATTCATCACTTCATTTGCGACAAGATACAAAAATTGTGTACAAAAGCTGCACTCTTCACCTTTAAAACGCATTTCGATTTTTGTCGATAGGGCACTCTGATCAAAAGATATCGGATTTTTCCGTAGAGTTGATACAAATTTTATTTAAAATTATTTCACGCGCGTAACTGAAATTCAACTTCGCCGGTCGCTTTAAGAGCAGCTCTAAATAACGATGTAGTTGATTTTCCATACCACTGCCTTAGATTTTTCAGCCATGATGTTCTTCTTCTACCGGGACCACGATTACCTTGGATCTTTCCCTGAATGATCAGATGTAAAAGATCATATTTTTCAGGGTGTCTCATAATGTGACCGAAGTATTCCAGCTTGCGTTTCTTTATTATATTGACCAGTTGTGTTGTTTGGTTCAGCCGTCTAAGGACCTCCTCATTTCTAACTCTGTCGACCCAGCTTATTTTCAGTAGTCGTCTGTATACCCACATCTCAAAGGCTGTCAAGCGTTTAAGGATAGCCTCAGTTAGAGTCCACGCGTCCACTCCATACAGCAGAACAGGAAAGATGTAGCAAGATGTCATTCGAACTCTAAGGTCAATTCTAAGATCGTGACTGCAAAGTACGTTTCTTATTTTTACAAAGGCAGCTCGGGCTTGTTCTATTCGGCTTTTAATTTCTGCGGTTGGATCCCAGCTCTCATTAATATTACTGCCGAGATACACAAATTTCTCTACTCTGTCCAGTGTGGCATCTCCGACTTTTATACCGTCATCCTGTACATAATTTTGTTTGCTAACTATCATAAATTTAGTTTTCTTAACTAAACTTTTCATTTTACACAAAAAGTGCTAATAAACATTTTTGTTCAAAATTATCTAAGCTGGGGGGTATGGGTGGTAAGCTTTTTTGCCCATTTTTTGAGGTCCCACAGTTGCCCTCAGCAAAATCCAGCTGGTTCGTATGATTTTTAGAGGGTCAAATCTCTTACGACTGGACTATTTGATAACAGACATGGATAATTTAATTTGTTACAATTTTTTTAAATGTTGTAAAATGGGTACAAACATCAATTCAAGGCCCCAAATCCAAAACAATACATTTACCGTTACCAGAATTTTATGGTATTTGCCAAAACTGTATGAATCATTTGCAGAAAATTTTGATATGCTAAATTTTTTTATGATTTACCGAAATGCAAAATTTACTGTCAAAAATTCGTTAGTATTTAGAGTAAAAAATGACGATTAACCTTTTGCATATTTTGTTTATTGCGTATTGTTATCTCCAAATTTATCAAAAGCAGTTGTTAAATACCTGTATCAACGAGTGTCATGTGAAAATCGTTAGTTCCCTGGTCTATTTATATTCTTTCGATTTAAATATAACCATGATTCTTTAAACATTCAAATGTTTGGTTTACTAATTAGCAATATCGAAACACAATATGAATGAGTTTTTTTTGTTTGAATTTGTCATTAATTTCAGTAGTAAGGTCAAAAACCTACTCCAGCTGCTAACCTTCAAAAACTATACCTGTAGTATTTCCAATTATATTTCTAAAAATATAGTCCAGATTTTTTATGTGAATTGGTAGACGATAATAAATTAAAATATTTGACCTAGTCACATGAGACAAAAAAAACGTAAAGTCAAATACAAAAGTTGAATAATTTATGAACTGAATATACTGGATGTGCAAGAAATATATTTACAAATTTAAATAACATCGGTTTCCTTACCAATATACTTCAAATATGTGCCCCCACTACAGATAGGAAATATGACGATGAAGTCGAATAGCTCTATGATTAAATCTTAGACATCTTACAGAAGCTTAATAAATATGAAATTTTGATATATTAGGTCTTTATGGTCTTAGACAAGTTAAGAATCCAGGACAGAGATTGTAAAAATTTTGTAAAGATAACGACGTGGTCATAGCAAACACTTGGTATAAACTACCCAAGCGACGACTATATACTTGAAAAGTCCCATTTGATGATGGCAGCAACCCTGGGTCTTCAAGAAACCAAATAGAGGTATATACAGGGTGTCTAGTAATGGATTTAAGATTTGAAATTATGTTGGCGCCGGCCACGCACTGAGTAGGAGGGAGCTGACGGTGTAGAAAGGTTGCGCGAGCATGTGGATTTCAGTTACGATGGCACCATCGAGTTAGAATCTATGGAGAGGGTATCACGTGACTAAAAACGACCTCACTTCGGCCATATTGTTGTGTAGTTTTAATATTATTGACTCCGGCCCTGATCCCACCGCCATATTGGTATGATCGTTAGCCACACCTACTGACGCCGTTTTTAATACACAGGTTAATATGCTCAAAGCTTCTCCATAGATTCTAATTCGATGGATGGCACCGTGGCCATTAGGAGCAACGGGCGTTTATGTGTGAATCGTTCTTTAGGCCAAAGAGCAGCAGCTTCTGTCATAAATCATACACCAACTGGGAGACCCAGAACCACGAGAACTCCAGACAATATTGACAGGGTACGGCGCGCTGTAAATCGCCATCCCAGGCGGTCGGTTTGTAAACATGCGCAGTCATTGCAATTGGCGCGCTTATAGTCTTCAACAAATATTTCGGAAGGACTTAAACTTTCTCCTCTATAAAATTCAGCTTTCTCAATTTTTGAAGCCGGACGATCGTTTAAAACGGAAAACTTTTGCTGAGACAATGATGAACAATTTTTGGAATGAAGGTGGTGTCTAAAACATTATTTTTAGTGATGAAGCCCATTTCCATCTTAATGGATATTTGAACAGGCACAATTGCCGATATTGGGCCCAAAATAATCGCGGCAAAAGCATTAACGACAATTACTCTCCAAAAAAGTGGCCGTATGGTGTGCCATGTCCGCCTGGGCATAATCGGGCCGTACTTTTTTGAAGATGGTACAGAACGTACGGTTATTGTGAACAGCGCTCGCTATTCCACCTTGATTCATATTTTTTTACGCCAATCCCTGCTACAGTTCCCTGGCTATGATGTCAACGGAACGTGGTTTTAACAAGATGGTGCTACGGCACATACTGCAGCAATGTCGATTAACACAGTTACAGAACTGTTTCCTGGCACGATTATTTCCATTATTGGAGATATTCCGTTTCCTCCACGATCCCCAGACCTGACCACCTTAGATTTTTTTCTATGGGGGTACCTAAAAGTATAGTCTACACCGGTCCAGTACCAGAAACGATGCAGCAACTGAAAGACCGCATTACCAATGCTATATGTGACGTACCCATTCCGATGTGCCAGCGAAGTTTCCGCAGCTTGCGCTCTAGACTAACAGCCTACTACGAAGAAAACGACCAGCATTTAAACGATGTTTTGTCTTAACAATAAATCCGCATTTTTACGTATCTAACAAGTATATTAAAATTGTACAATGATTTGAATGTTTGTTTTATTCCTTTAAAATTGTAAATCCATTATGAAACACTCTGTATTTAACGCGTCTGATGACTCGAACATGTCGGAAAAACTGCTGTGCCGAAATTCATAGGTAACCAGCTAATTTTTTCAGGATACTTTCATTAACAGCAACAAAACCAACTTTTCACATTGTCTGACGGAACTTGTTTTCCGATTTTCCTGTCTGATGGGTGAAATTGTTCTGGAAAATCTGGTGTCAGCCTCGGCCTAATGAAGCGATACTCAACGTTTGGAGAGAGTATCTATCATAAACTTTTTTGTCGACGGGCACTCTATTAATATAACTTATTTTTCTATACTGGGCGCTATTTATCCCCTTTGCTTGCCGGACTTTCACATCATGTGCTAACAGGTTGAAGATTAAAATATCTTCAGAGCAATTATCGATATAAATTGATAGTCTTGTCGACTTTTTATTATAAAAATAATGTATTTATTTAGTAGCATATATTATATTGCAAGATGAATATACGAGCCCTAACAACTATATATTCGGACAAATGAAATTTTATTGAAAACGTTCATCTCCACGATCTTTCTTATTGAACCAAAGAACGAGATCAATAATACATTAAACTCTATCATTAATAACAAAATATTGAAATGGCTCGGTCTCTATAAACCTTGAATTGCAGCGTTGGCGGCAAAATAAACAAAATTGTAGCATAACGTCGTGACAACTACATGTTCGGACAATTCACTATTACTTTAATATGGGAATACATCGCCATTCGTCTTTACAACCGCGGCAATTCTGTCTGGCATTGTTCGTACTAAGAATTTACATAAGTCAGGGTCGAAACTATCCCGTAATTCACCTAATTTACTCTTTCAAATCGGCGACAGTCCTCTGGGGATCATTACACAATTTCTGTTTTATCTTATGCCACAATGTTTCAATAAAATTAAGGTCTGGGCTGTTCGAATGCCATGAGAGCACATTAATGTTATTGTCTCCAAACCATTTTTTAGTTATTTTAGCTGTATGGCATGCAGCACCATGCTGCTGGAATATACATTCCGGGTAGAGATTGTGAACATTTGGTACAAGATTATTTTTCAAAATTTCTTGATACTTTGAGTTAATTGTGCCTTCCACCACCTCATATCTTCCTTACCCGCTGATGACACGCAGCCCCAAATCATAATTCCTTTGCGAAACTTCACAATTCTTTTGAGGCAATCTTTATGGAATGCTTCATTTTGACTTCTCATAACCCGTTTTTGAAAGTCTCCCACGCAAACGTCAAATTTCGATTCGTCACTGATTATGACTCTGGACCAGTCATCAACGGTCAATGAAATCTTCGATCTTGTCCAATTGAAGCGTTTGCTTAAAGTCTTAAATGAACCGTTGACGACTGGTTCAGAGTGACATTCAGTGACGAATCGAAATTTTATGTTTGCGTGGAAGACTTTCGAAATCGGCTTATCAGAAGTTAAAATGAAGCATTCCATAAAAATTGCCTCAAAAGAACTGTGAAATTTACCAAAGGAATTATGATTTGGGGCTGCATGTCATCAGCGGTTCCAGGAAGATATGAGATGGTAGAAGGCACAATTAACGCAGCAAAGTATCAAGAAATTTTGAAAAATCATCTTTTACCAAGGGCTCGCGACTCTACCAGGACTTGAGTTTTATATTCCAGCAATAAGGTGCTGCATGTCATACAGCTAAAACAACTAAACATCGTTTAGAAACAATAACATTAAAATTTTCTCATGGCTTTCGAACAGTCCAGACCTTAATGTTATTGAGACATTGTGTCATTAATGATCCCCAGAGAACCGTTACCGATTTGAAAAGTAAATTAGGTGAATTATGGGATAGTTTCGACCCTGACTTATGTAAATCCTTAGTACGAACAATGTCAGGCAGGATTGCCGCGGTTGTAAAGGCGCGTGACGATGTAAACCCATATTAAAATAATAATTTCTTGAATTGTCCGATAATGCTAAAAATTCAAGCACGGAACTGTAATATTAATATGATCAAAGTCTATGCTCCCACAGCTGATAAGACCGAAAAGTTTTATTCAGAATTGCACAATACAATCAAGTTAATAAAATCTAGAAATATTACTTACATTTTATGAGACTTTAATGCAAAAATTGTAGTAGGTACAGTTGAAAATATAGTTGGACAGTTCGGATTAGGAACTAGAAAAGAGAGAAGAGAAAGGCTCATAGAATTCTGCCAAGAAAAGAATATGGTAAGTGCCAATATTTGGTTTCAGCTTCCTAAGAGAAGACAACGTCTCTTTCACATACAGAAAACCACATTGTCAGAAACCAGATAGACTTTATACTCGTAAATAGCAGATATAAAAACTCTATAACCTCAGTTAAAACTTATCCTGGAGCAGATATTAACTCAGACCACAATGCGTTAGTTGCTGACGTGAAAATAAAATTAAAAAGAATTGAACTCAGAAAACAACAAAGTATGTAAATAAAAAGTGGTATAATATAAAAAACAAATTACTGAAACAACGAAAGCTTGATACAACGTAGGTCAGAGGCTAAAAACAGTGGATGACAGAAGAAATACTATTACAGATGGAAGAAAGAAGGAAATATAAAGGAAAATATCTACAGAAGTATAAAGAAATACAACGAATTATTAAGGAAAAAATCAAAACAGCTAAGGAAATCTATTTGATGAAACAATGTAAAGAGATAGAAGAACTAGAAACAAAATATGATATGAGAAATATGCACAAAAAAATAAGAGAAGTGACGAATGGGTCGAAATAGACAGCAAGGACACATAAAAGACAAAAAAGGAGTACTACTAATATATTTACCAGAGAAATTAAGACGATGGGAGGAGTACGATAGAGAACTTTTCCAAGATGAAAGAGGTGAAATGTAGAAAATACAAGAATTAAATCCTTTAGAGAGACAGAAGATCACGATAGATGAAATCAAATATGCTATTAAAATCTCTAAAGACAATAAAGCAGCTGGATTAGATGAAATACCAGTAGAACTGTTAGAACTAGTGGAAGAGGATAACTTGGAAGTATTGGCAGATTTATTCAACACTGTGTACCATACGGGAATAATACCACAAGAGTGACTGAAGTTAGCATTTATAACCATCCTTAAAAAACAAGCAGCAAAAGAGTGCTCTGATTATCGAACACTGAACCTCATGAGTCATACTTTAAGAGTACTGCTGAAAGTAATACATAAGAGAATATACGAAAGGCTAGAGGAGGAAATTAGCGAGACGCAGTTCGGGTTCCGAAATGGAATGGGTACTCGAGATGGACTATTTGCCATCAACATATTGATTCAGCGATGTCGGGATGTAAACGTTGATCTACACTTGTGCTTTGTTGACTACGGAAAAGCTTTCGATAAAGTAAGACATGAAAAACTAATATCAATACTTATGAACAAGCGCATTGACAGTAAAATCATAAATATAGTGCAAACAATATATTGAAACCAAAGTGCCATAGTTCAAATTGATGGGCAAAACTCAGAAGAAATGAAGATCTGTAGAGGAGTTAGACAGGGATGTGTTTTATCGCCACTTTTGTTTAACTTATATTCTGAAGAAATTTTCCAACACACGCTCAATAATATCAAAGCGGGAGTTACCGTTAACGGAAAATTAATTAACAAGTTACGATATGCAGACGACACTGTGATCATAACAACGAGTATAGAAGATCTACAACATCTTATCGGAAGCTTAAGTATGAATAGTGCTGAGATGGGAATTACTATAAACGCTAAAAAAATGAAGTACATTCTAATTACAAAAAGACCACAAAATATACATCACCTATTGACAATCAATGGTAACGTGATAGAACAAGCAGAAAAATATCAGTACTTGGGAACTTTGATCAATGAAACCAATGATCATACTGCAGAAATAAATAGGCGAATAGAGATTGCCAGATCAGCATTTATACGAATGAAGCCACTCCTAACGTGCAAAAATCTAAATTTGGAGATCAGACTACGTACCATTCTCTGTTATATATTTTCAATATCATTATATGGAGCTGAGACTTGGACATTAAAAAAATTTAATTTAAAAAGAATCGAGGCTTTCGAACTCTGGTTATACCGCAGAGTATTAAAATATCATGAACTGATAGAATTACAAAAAAAGAAGTACTGGAGAGGGTTGGTAAGGAAACAAAACTAATCACCACTATACAAACAAGAAAACTGGAATACCTAGGCCACGTGATGAGGGGACCAAAATATGAAATTTTGAGACTCAATACAAGAAAGGATTCAAGGAAGAAGATCTGTTTTCCGAAGGCAGAACTCATGGTTGAATAATCTACGTGATTGGTATCAATGCAGATCGATTGATTTGTTTAGAGCAGCAAGTTCAAAAATAAAAATAGCCATTATGATTGCCAACCTCCGTAGGGAGACGGCACTCTAAGAAGTAGAATTGTCCGAACATTTAGTTGTCACAATGTTATGCAACATTTTCGTATATTTTGCCGCCAACGCTGCAATTCAAAGTTCATTTCAATATTTTGTTATTAATGATAGAGTTAATGTATTATTGATCTCGTTCTTTGGTTCAATAAGAAAGATCGTGAAGATGAACGTTTTCAATAAATTTTCGTTTGTCCGAACATTTAGTGGTTAGGGCTCGTATAGATTGATCATATATGAAAAGGCGTAGAAGATTAATTAGGGTGAATTCCTTTCCTAATAATGGATTTGCGTGGTTTAAGACAGACAGTTTAAGTTGTCAATTCATTGACATTCCTTGAGAAGGCATGATAACCCGATTCGAAATATGTCTCGGAGAATTGAAGAATGTTACATAAAATTTCCCTCAAAGAGTAAGAAAATTGTTTTGAAATTTTGATCCTTTCGTGTCTATAAAGACCATTTATTTACCGAAAATACATCTTTAACAAATGCAAATAACAAAAAAAATAATTTGAAGTTTTTGCTTTTCCTTTATTAAGATATTAGACCATTGAACCGTCGTCGTAACAATTATCGTAACTATCGAAACCAGACAAATTGATCGTTTAATACATTTACAATGAACGAATATGTATACAAAATTGAAATAATTGAGCAACTAAGCCAACCAACATGCATGGATATTATTTATTGTTTAATAACGCTTAATAATCAACCTTCGCACATTTTATTTCTGTCCAACGGCCTTCGTTCATTGTTTATAGATGTGTAAATCTTTCTTCATTCAGTGTCATCTAAATTTAATTCTAAATTAGCGTTGCCAAGTGTGCAGATCTTTCCGAAGATAAGCCCTATATTATGCGAATAGCCAAGAAAAACATAATTTAGGTTAACTGACTAACAAAAGTTACTTAGAAGTTATAATAATAGTCCAATCAATGAGAGCAAAAATAGGATATGACCTCCGATTTCTATCCTAATGCATCGATTTTGATGAAATTTTGGGAATAGGCTCTACTCTAATTTTATTCAAAGACCCGTATTACCTTATGCCGTAATAAGCTTATTAGTTTTTAGAAGTGAAAACTACCCCTTATTGCCAAAATTGAATAAAACTAATTGTAACATAAATCAATTTCCAGAGCATCTGCATAGGATTGGAATCTATGAAACCCCTTTCTGTCCTTGTGATGGTAAATCTGTCGGAGATTTGAACCACTTATTTTTCGATTGTCCTAATCATAGGGAACAGACTCGAAGCCTATATCTAGATTTAATTGATCTCAATATTAGCCTACCAGTTACATCAGCAATCTGTTATCTTATTCTGACAAATCTATATATAATATTCTAATCAAGTTTATAAACGATTCTAAAATAAAAATTTAAACATCCTTATAACAATTTTCTGTGGCAAAAAGATTTTTTGTCTAATGCCATCTCTCTCTCTCTCACACACACACACACAACATAAATCAAAGTACTTTTTAGGCTTTAATAGCGTTTGATGAAGTTAAATAAAGGTCTTTTTTATACTTTAAGACATTATTGTTGGTTGGCTAAATAATTTAGCCGTTATAAATTTCCTACCTTGATAATTTTTCGACTGTTCTAACAACCATTCAAAGTTCGTCATTTTGTGTCATGTGGAACAATTTCACCCAATCATGTCAACATTAGACTGATAATTGCATTCAGTGCAATTTTCAATCCCTATGACAACACGATCGAGTTTGACAACTTCATCCAAATAAATTTCAAAATGTCACGTTTCGGCAATGAGAATGTTCA
The DNA here is from genome assembly GCF_040954645.1 of Diabrotica undecimpunctata. Lineage (NCBI taxonomy): Eukaryota > Metazoa > Arthropoda > Insecta > Coleoptera > Chrysomelidae > Diabrotica > Diabrotica undecimpunctata. The sequence continues at coordinate 24,285 of NW_027312144.1, read as the reverse complement.
AAGTATAAATGCGCTAATCAAAGAAAAAATTCCCAGAAATACAACCTACAGTCACAAATAATGTTAACTTAAATTTTAATAATTGTACTTTCACTAACTGTACTTTTAATAAATAAATGTTTCGTTATGTTGAGTTATGATTTTTTTTTCGAAAAATTATCCGCCGAATATCCCTCGGACATTGATGAATGCCTCATAATTTCATGACAAATTTCTCAAGCTCGTTGCTTGGTAACAGCACTCAGCCTTCGGCTTCGTGCTGTTACCAAGGAACGAGCTTTCGATTGGCATGAAATTACCTCGTCTGTTATCAATGTCCTAGGGATATTACTACTGATAATAAAATGTGTAAAAAAGTGATTTATTAACATTTTTAATCAATTTAATATCAAATTTAAATCAATTTTAAATCGGTATTTTGGATCAATGTTATTTTTCGCTTTTTCAATTTTCAACTCTGAAAAATACTCCCGATCTTTATAAAATAAAAAATACATTTAAACATATACAGGGTGTCCCATAATTAATTGGACATTAGCTAATGGGTGATCAAATAAATTAGCTCAAATTGCTTAGGCAAAATGTTGCTAGTTTTCGTTCTACAGGGTGATTCATTAATATTTTTTTATATTATTTTTAGGGATATATTGAAAACTATTTAACCGATTTAAGTGAAATTTGGTATATTGCTATTATTTAGTATGCTTAATATGAAAATGATATTAGCTTTACCATTGACACTAGGTGGCGCTACCTACTATAACATTGGTTCATTAATGTGGCCATAATTTTTTTGTTCGCCCTATATAAACATTCTAGAAAAAAAAACATGAAATAACATTCAATTCTACACAAAAAAGGTATTCTTGTTTCAAATCAAAAAAGTACACCGTTTTCGAAATAAACGTATTTTTTAGAGACGTGCATAAAATGAAAAAATTTTACAAAAACTTATGTAAATTTAAACATTATTCAAAAGGTCTTAAATACCAGTGAATAATAAATGTATTAGTAGTAGATAATTTTTGCAAACAAGATGCATATGATTGAAAAAATTATTTTTATTAAACCTTTTACACAATTGAAAAATTAACGAATTGAAAAAAAATTGACGAAGTGAATACTTCAAAACGAAACGAAAAAAAATTACAATAAGTGTTCAAAATGTTCACCATTAAATAAACTACATAATCTAAATCTTTTGTGTAAGTTTTGTCTTATTTTAAATAATGAGTTTCTTTGGGCCCTAATTACGTTAACTCCCTCTACAATATTTTGCCATAACTCTTAACGGTTATTTATTTTGTTTTTATAAACAAGTGACTTTAGGTAGCCCCCTAAGTGAAAGTCTAGGGGATTTAGTTTGGGACTGCGTGCTGGCCATGGGTATACACTACCTCTACTAATCCACCTTTGAGCATAAATTTCATCTAGATAATTTCTAACTTCTAGGTAATAATGTGGAGGTGCCCCATCATGCATGTACCAAGAGTTACGTCTCAAATTTAGAGGTATGTCTTTTAAAATAGTTGGTAAATCTTCTCTCAAAAAATGTAGATACGTTACTCCGTCAAGCCCAGTTGGTAATTCGTATGGTCCTACAATACAATCCCCACATATGCCACACCAGATACTTATGGAAAACTCAAGTTGAAAATGATGTTCTTGAAATGCATGAGGATTTTCTGTCGCATAGGCTGTTGCGCCAGTTAAACACATCTCTTCTAGTAAATGTGGCTTCATCGGTAAATAAAATTTTATTATAAAACATTGGATCGTCTAAATGCCGCCCTATCATAAACTGACATAGATTTGTTTATACCAGTGGCCGCAGAAACAAGCCTTGTATTGCTTTCTGGATCTTCTTCAACACGCACAACAATTTCAGCATTCCTCTTTTTGGGATGAAATGACCCTTTTTCGCCTAATGTGTCGAACAATGATCTAATAGTTTTATGGTTTGGTTGCCTTCTATTGGAGCTGCTTTTCGAGAACAAAAATTTTCCTGGCCATACAAACAGATCATATCGCGCATTTCTACATTAGAAAATTCACTATGACATGGCATTTTACCTTTATCTTAAGTGGTTTATAAAAAACTTAATGGCACTTTGACAAATAATGACTCGCACTGCACTTTGACAACTAATAATAAATAAATTCGTAGTTACGTCTTGACGTTGCCATTAAGTTCAAAGCATACTTGTTTTGCAAAAAAATAAATACAGACATGCGTATCATTAACAAAATACGTTTATTTCGAAAACGGTGTACTTTTTTTATTTGAAATAAGAATACCATTTTTGTGTAGAATTGAATGTTATTTCGGGTTTTTTTTTTACTAGAATGTTTATATAGGGCGGACAAAAAAATTATGGCCACATTAATAAACCAATGGTATAGTAGGTGGCGTCACCTAGTGTCAATGGTAAAACTAATATCATTTTCATATTAAGCATACTAAATAATAGCAATATACCAAATTTCACTTAAATCGGTTGAATGGTTTTCAATATATCCCTAAAAATAATAAAAAAAAAATTAATTAATCACCCTGTAGAACGAAAACTAGCAACATTTTGCCTAAGCAATTTGAGCTCAAACGCTTTATTTTGATGTCAGCTATCACCCATTAGCTAATGTCCAATTAATTATGGGACATGGATACTTTTTTGAAATATTCAGTAAAAATATCTTTGTAATTTTACATCCCTTAAAACTACCCCTCATGATGAAAAATATAAAATTAGGGAACAAAATGATCTTTTCAGAAAAAAAATATTAAAATTTAAACAAAAGATGTATGGAAAATATGTAAAAATGTTTTAAACATTAAAAAAATCAGTCATGTCACTAACTGATTCTAATCTACATAACTGTTATACCAGCACTACATATATGCTCCAAAATAGAAAAAAAAGTTGTTTGGTTTTTTTAGAATAATTCCGTTCATTTTAAAGGTATTATATCTATTCAAAAACCATTTTAAAGGAAATTTGAAGGACTATAAAACCACATTGATCACATTAATTCAAAATCTTCAGTTTTTAAAAGGTAAAGGGTTAAAGGACGCAAGAAAGATTATACTCGCGCTATCAACCTCACTTAAAGTAGTGATATCTCTCACAGTTTTTTATGTTACAGTAATGAAAAAATCAAAATTTTTGTCAAAAAACATCCTACATTTTTGTACTGAGTCATTTTTTTGTATCGCTTGTCATTTTCGAGTTACACGGAGAAAAAGGCAGATTTTTAGAAAAATTTAAAAATTCGCTTTATAATTTGATCGTATTTTTTTTTTAAACCATGCATTTTAAACCAGTCCAACTTTTTGAGCATAGAAATAACATTAAAATAAAAGGTATTGTAGAAGAAAACGAAGTATTTAAATTCTGGTGAATGCGTGGTTATATACTGCTCGTTTTTTCTTAAGATATATGAGTGATCAATCTTTTTTGCGTTGTATCTCGTTTAGTTTGAATCGACTCGGCATTTAACGGTGCTCATTTTTAAGTTCTTTTCATGCACTACAAAAAGTTTTGTCAGCATTATAACCGTAAAATCGACCATTTTTCTGTTATTTCAAGTTGAATCTCGCTCTCTATTGCAACTAGAATATTTCTGAAAAAATGAATCTCTTGTCTTTTCATAAGCTAGAAAAATGTTTGGTACACTTTTTTCGGTAATGCAAATATTTTAAGTTATTCGCAAAAAACCGTCCCAAAACATGTCATTTTTCAATTAAAATGGCAAATTTTCAATCACGAATAACTCAAAAAGTATTTCAGTTTTCAAAAAACAACATGATTTGCTTAGATCTGCCTAAATTTCCGAGAAGGGGTGGGAACCACCTCCAAGATAAAACATATTTTTGCATAGGGTAGACTTTGTTTCTTGAGATATTCCCTACGCTATCGAACTTCTGATTAACTCACACAAAACTAAAAATATGCCGGCTATATCAAGAATGCATCAAAATAACTTAAAGGTGCAACACGAAACTATAGAAACGGTGGAAGCCACTTAGGGTCACTGGTTGACTACAAAAACTAAACATCTAAAGAAATAAGAAAAGAATATGAATGGCTAACCGCTGTTTATTTGGTCTAGGCCCTCAAATAAAAGAGAGAAATATGTCAAGGTCAACAAAGTACAAACTTTATAAAACAATAATACGCCCAGAGCTCACTTACGGATCGGAAACGAGGACAATGACGACCCGAGATAAAGAATTACTACGAATCTTTAAAAGAAAAATATTCAGGACCATATATGGCGGTGTTAACGAACAGGGTCTGTGGAGAAGGCGATATAATTTCGAACTCTATAGACTTTTTGGTGATGCAGGTATCGTGAAAACCATCCAAATAAACCGCCTAAACCGTTATGCTGATGAATGAAAGGGATCCTAAAATCTCCGAACTAAATAGGCCGGTCGGAAGAAGAAGAAGGGGACGACCTAAACTCAGGTATCTGGACGATGTGCAGGACGAAGGGAGATTAGAGTAAGGGGATATGGAAGACAGACACTTGACAGGAAAGTATGGTAGAATGTTTTGAGGCAGGCCAGGGCTCACGAAGAGCTGGAGCGCCAACTGATGATGATGATACTCCAAAAATATGAAAAATATATCAAATCTTATGAATATTATAATGAGCGTTATATCAAAGTGACGATTCCATTAAGAGTCATATATCCTCCGCGTCATAGAAATCAGGCCACCCCAAATATTTAAAATATTTTCGAAATTATTGCTAAAAAATTAATCATGAACTGTATATTAAAAAAAGCTGGTATCTGTTTTCCGTAATGTGTACTGCCACCTCGATTCTGAATGACACTCCTCATTCGATTTGGCATGGAATTAATAACGTTTTGGATATCTCTTTGGGGAAAAGTGATCCATTCCTCAATAAGTGCCATCTTGGATGGCACTTAGTTGCGTCTAATGACGACGATTTAGCCTCATTTTAACTCAGTTGCATCTCAGTTGTTATCGAGGACCCATTCTTCTTCTTTTGGTGCCTATTCGTTCCATTTCAGGTTTTTTAATCATGATATTCTTCATCTCCCAATTCTTCGCTTTCCGAATACTTTGCCTTGCCTTGCGAGGACCCATAGAGACACCTTAATATAATATCTATATAAAAATATGCAATATCTGTTCAAATATACATTTTAGTATTATAAGTGCCTTTAATTTTACCTACCTTGTAACGATAAGACTACCAAAGAGAATTGAAATACTAGTATAAAAATAATACCTCAATCAACTATGGGAGCTTATCGTCTATGCTTTGCCTAGCTCAGTATCTCAAGTGTAAGTTCGTCTTGTCTTAAACTAGGAATCAAACCTGAACCCCCAGCTGATAGCAAATAAAACAAATTTTAACTAATCATATTTATTAAAAACAGGAAACAATCAACCCTGTCAATGCTTAACAATAAATATAGTGAGGGTGATACTTAAGGCAACGATGGCATCAATGGGCTGCTTGTGTGTCCTCCCAATTAGACGGTTAGTTCCTCCTGTGAGCTGCAGTTATACCATGTGAGTGACTCCCAATTAAGTGGTTAGGTCCTCCGATGGTCAATAAATTTTCATCCTATGTGGCCAATAAAATCTAGAATACAGCCACTAAACCGTGAATATGGTTAATTAATTCAGCCAATAAACCCAAGAGAATGTTGCAGACCATAAAATGAATCTTTTGATGAATGAATTCCTACCTTCTTTTATAAATTTCAATTATAAACAAAAAATAATCCCCCCATTAAAGGTGATTGACAGAAGTAGGAAAGGACTGCATGAAGTTAGCACAGATGTCATAGGATGTTCCTATATGATGGAATTAGCTTTTCTGTCAACATAGAACAGAATACTTGGTCTACCGGACAGAGAGAGAGAGAGAAGGCAAATATTTATTCTACCGGAGAGAAAGAGAAAGAAAACAAAGACCAGAGGGCGCCAACTACTTTCTGCAGAAAAAATAGTAAAAAAGAAAATAAATGTAAAATAAAGTAATTATTTAAATATAAATTAATAAAGATGTGACGTTTATAACGTTCCAACCTCGTTAATCCTACTAACAATTACTAATCTTCAAATTAATATTTTTGAATATGTTCTTAATTGCCAAGGGTCGTAAATTTAAATCCTTCAACTCATTACCACGTATACATAGTTCAGGAAATGAAGCTCGAAAAAAGTTAAAACCTCGCAATTTTTTCGTCCTGCATGGATTGAGTTGAAATTTTAACAGAAGGTAGGTGATAGCCCAAGGATCAAAATCTATATCGAACCGAAGTGCGCTGAAGGGTTTTAGGGGTGAAAACTACCCCTAATTGTCAAAAATTATAAAATAACATATTAAACCTGAATATGGGTAAGATTTGGTTTGAATTTGTTAAATAATGATTATTTTATACTTTTGAATAGAGTTCCATCATATTTCAACCCTTAAAAAGCAACCCTTGTTAGAGATTAATGTAAAAAAATTACTAATTCTAAAAAAATGATTTCGCCTTGGATCGATTTGGATAAAAATTTGGATTTAAGCTCAATTCACCCGCTGCTTTATAGTTTATGTCATGTCGACGAACCCTGATAGTTCTTAGGGGTGAAAACTACCCCTAATTGTCAAAAATTATAAAATAACATATTAAACCTGAATATGGGTAAGATTTGGTTTGAATTAATTAAATAATGATAGTTTGTTGCTTTTGAATAAAGTTCCATCATATTTCAACCCTTAAAAAGCGACCCTTGTTAGAGATTAATGTAAAAAAATTAGTAATGCTAAGAAAATGATTTCGCCTTGGAACGATTTTCATAAAAATTTGGAATTAAGCTCACCCTCTGCTTTATAGTTTATGTCATGCCGATGAACCCTGATTGTTCTTAGGGGTGAAAACTACCCCTAATTTTCAAAAATTGTAAAATAACATTTCAAATCTTAAGATGAGTGAAATTTGGTTTGGATTAGTTAAATAGTGATTTTTTTATACTTTAAAATACAATTTCATAAATTTTCAACCCTTAAAAATCAATTGTTATGAGTGCTATAGGTGAAAACAATTTTTTGCCAAAATTTTGCAACTTTTCAACTTTTGAAAATCACCCTTTACAACATTGCAGTTTTTATAAACTAATTTAATAGATATAAATTGAAAAAGGTAGAATTCAATACAAACAAATTTATCAACATAAAAAGGCACCATATATTCTTATACATTTACATAAATAGTTGAAAAATATTTACATTTATAGGTAAAACAATTATAATATTAATTTTATTCGTCATCAATTACATCCTCATCGTGATCTATGTCATCCTCATCTTCTTCAATTATTGGTGGACTATTATTGCACCCTTCACCTGAGCACCCAGAACAGGTAGAGTTACAGTATAAACCAACTTTTCTGCACCCACATGAAACGCCGCATTCTTTTTTGCATTGGCAAAAAATTATTTTCAAAAGTTCATCGGGTGCAGGATGTTTGTTCATGCGTACGGGTAATAACAAACCATCTTTGGAATACCATCCCCAATCTGTTGCTCTGATATTTTCATTGCCAAGCCACTGTTGAATTTGGTAATAGCATCTTTTTGAATGTAGACATATGAGCAGATGTTTTATTCTGTTGTATGGGATTTCAAAATAAGAACGCTTAAAATTTCGAATGTATAACGCCCCACTACCTAATATACCGGTTTTGTATATTATTATGCTCCGAAATGTACTGTACTATACTAATGGAATTTTCCGGAAAAAAAAAATTAATTGGTTTTTTAACGTATTTCCTTCATTTTTAACGATAGAGTGTTTCTTTAAAAACGATTTTGTAGAGGTTTTTAAGAGCTACAAGGATCTGTGAATTAAATCTTTTTGGAACCCTTGGTTTTTAAATGTGGTGAATTTAAAGGGCTCGAAAAAGATGTTGCTTGATCGTAAATCGATGATTTAAACGGCTATATCTCGCCAAATATTCATTGTACAACAAATCTAAATAAAGGAAAATTTTAGTCATTAAAAAAGCTACAATTTAGTACATTTTTATTTTTTTCATATATTCAGTATTTTCGGGGATATTTAAAAAAAGAAGGGTAAAAAATATGAAATTGTAAATCGTTTCTAGCTTTAAGCTGTACTTTTTCTAAAACTAAGCATTTTAAATGGGTCAAACTTCTTGGACGTATTAACAATACATGTACAAAGAGAATTGCAGAAGGGTGAAGATTGATTTTAATTATGGGGTAGTTAGGGGGTTGTTTTCATCAATTTTTTCGTAAAAAAATGAGGTATTGACCTTATTTTCATCATAACTCACTCAATTTTTGAGCTAGCGTCTTTTTTTTTTGATAGGTCTATTTATGCTCTTTAAAAAAGGTTCTATGAGTTGTTTTTTTTCCAAAAATGCATCATTTTCCCGATATTTGACTTTGAATCTTTCAAATTTGGCATTTGAAGAAAACCACTGAACATTGATATGCCGTATTTCGGTTCCTATTATATCGCAAAAACATTTTAAAAAATGAATTGTATTTGTCTTTTTAAAAACTACAAATTTGTTCTCTACAATTTTTTGATAAAATGCACCATTTTCGAGTTATTCGCGAAAAATTGATTAAAAACGGCGATTTTTTCCTCTAAAAGTTGTTACTTTCAATCGCGAATAACTTGAAAAATATCAGTTTTACAAAAAAAAATGTATAGAACATTTTTTGTTTAGTAACACTTTTTTAATCAAAACCTGTGGTTAAAACGTAAAAAAAATTTTTCACCCCCCGAGATGGGGTGGCAACCACCCCCAAGGCTTTGGTGCACTTTGGTTCGATATAGATTTTGATCCTTAGGCTATTACCTACCTTCTGTTAAAATTTCAAGTCAATCCACGCAGGACGAAAAAATTGCGAGGTGAAATGCTTCATTTCCTGGACTAACAATCTACCTAAGCTGTTTAACCTGTCTTTACTTTTTAAGTTTCAGTGAATTGCACAGCTAATAAAATTAATTGAAAATAACCTTCCTGGTATGGTTATGATTCAGCCAAACTTTACAAAGATTTTGTTTTGATACTTTCAAAATTTAACTTTATATTAATTCGTTTGTTTTGGATAATCGCGACTCAGATCCAAGCCACTTAGCACACGTAGTAAAAATGTAACTAATGTGCTCATGACTCGGATCCGAGTCATTTTTTAAAATTAATTAAATTAAATTATATAAATTATGTTTAATATAACCCTTTATTTAATAAATATTTTATTTCCGAATCAATATTTTCAAAACGCGTTGAGCAGTTTTAATAAAAAAATATGTTCACACACCGAAAACTCTATCGTGATTAAATTCTATATAGATTTGCAAACCGTTTCAGACACAATGTATTATCTCAAGAAAATAAAAAAGGAAATAACACGAGACTCGGTTCATGGTACAGGAAACGCATTAATGAACAGCTGGAATAATGATAAGTAATGACATGACACTAATGATATTATTGAGTTCAAAGGAACGATATCTATTTTACGCTAAAACATGCGGAGAATCTTTCACAAAGACCTACATACACGATAAAGTTCGTGTTTTTTACTTAATATATCAGTTTTCGACATACTTGTAAATGTGGGAGTAAATGTTTAACTGTTTTTAATGCATTTTCAAAGTAGGAGGACGAGGTGAAAAGTTCTCACCTTAGCAAATGGATATTACCAACGCCATTACTGTTTTTTAGCGTTTATTTATTTGTTAAAACATTAAATACGAATCGTAAATATGATCAAGAATTTATGTCATACAGATTTTTAGTACAAAAGTAGTTTTATCTCAAGTGTAAGTTCGGTATGAGAAAGCTTCTTCGTGCCGTATACTCGTAGATGCGGAATATTTAAATATTGATCAGAAACATGTCATATTGATCAGAAATTAACTCTCCCATCAATATTTATGCTTTTTAAGGAAGAATCCCTTAAATTCCATCTTTGATTGGAAGTTGGGTGAAATATTTTCAACTATTGGGAAATCGCAACTAATCGAATCGGTTGTTAAAATCCGATAATTGTAGACAGAAAAATGTCAACAAAAGATTAGGGGTAGTATTTTTGGTGTTTCTTTTTAATCGGCTAGAGTAAACATAAAAATTTTTTTGCAAGAGAAAAGTTAATTATTTGCCTGGATGATGCATTCGTTAAGCCCCCACTAAAATGAATAATAAAGGAACGATAAGGGCGTAAACGAAATTAAAACATAAAAGGTTTTAAAATGCGTATTTTGTTAGTTGTAAAATTGATCAACGTCATCATCGTTCTGGCTTTACAACCCTGTGTGGGCCATAGTTTCCTCAATAATTTTTCTCCATTCGTTCCTATCCATCGCCTTCCTCCTCCAAGCACGTATTCCCATAGTTCTCATGTTTTTATTGATGTTATCAAGAAAGTTTGGTCTGGATCTTCCTCTTTTGTTGTGACTAATCGGACTAAGAGCGTTTTTCTAGCTGCGTCAGTTTGTTCCATCTGCATTACACGCACTGTTCAACTCCATATTTCTTGCATTTTTTCCTTAAATTAGTTGGCGGGATGTCTTCTCAATGCTTTTTTCTCGCCACAAAGTCTCTATCGGGGACCAGTCGGGACTGTTAGAAACCCATTCCAGAAGTGGTATGCCATGGTCTTCAATCCATTTTAATCTCTTTTTTGAGGTATGACAACCTTCGCCGTCCTGTTGAAAGATACAATCTTTCGCTGATGTTAAGCGGTGTTCCATAATCGGTAAAAGATATTCTTCTAAAATATTCAAATATTTGTCCGTGTTTACAATCCCATCGATTAAATGTAACTTTCCCACACCGCTAGACGACATGCTGCCCCAGATTATGACAGATGGACATTTGACTTTTCTCTTCAGACAGTCGGGATGGAAAGCTTCATTTTTCCTGCGAATGACGCAACTTCTACAGTCTCCAACACACATTTCAAATCTGGACTCATCACTCCATTGTATTGAATCCCATTGCCACTGAGTAAAATCTTTATGCTCTTTTGACCATCTTTGTCTATTTTTGTTTTGTTGTAATGTTAAAAGTGGCTTTTCCTTAGCCTAAAATAAAATGAAATTTATTAAAAACAATTCGTACTAATTTTTTCAACTATAAAACTTACTTTGTAAGTACCAAATCCTAATTTGTGGACCTTTCGGTGACATGTTGATCTAGAAACGTGTCTTCCAATAACGTCACTCCATAAATCCCTAACTCCACAATTTTCTCGTCGATTTTTAAATATAATGCGTCTTAATGTCCTTCGATCTGCTCGGTTATTTTACTTTTTCGTACATTTCTAGGTTTTGTGACGACCGAACCTATAGTTTTGTATCTTCTGACTATATCTCTTACACTGTAGCGTGACAATTGCAACATATTCGCGATTTCCGAATTGGATTTTCCAGAATTAAAAAATCTAATAATGATTGAACAAATTTTCTCATCGATAACTTTACCTCGGCCCATTGTACAATCCACAAACGGCAAAAAGCTTTACAATACTACAAAATACATTTGACAATATTATTGTTTTGATGTCATTTTTCCATATCTACCTCTGGATTTAACTTAATTATTTTTTTTTTTTACTAAAGACACAGAAGTTACTTACATTAAAATCTGGTCAGTAAGACCAATTATCAATTTGTTTCTAACTTAAATTACTAATGAAATCTTAAAATTAGGTGTCTACTCACTAGTATCTTTCCTATTATTTCTAATAACTAGCATTAAATTTAGCATGCATACTCTGCTTTTCACTCACTCATTATACCAGTTCAAAAGGCTTTGTTCTTTTGAGCCTTCTTTCTAGGTTCGTATTGTCGAGGAGCTGGATAGCCTCGACGTTTACATGATGATGGAGTCGTTGTTCATGGCTCCCTGCAAATTTCTTGATTATCTGATTGACGTCTTCCATCTTGAGGTCCCGGTGAAGGTCGTTGTTCCTAACGTACCAAGGCGCATCTACGATGTTCCTCAGTACTTTATTCTGGAATATCTGGATTACTTTGATGTTACTAGGCTTGGCACAGCCCCAGAGTTGGCAGCCATAGGTCCATACTGGTCTCAGTATTTGTTTATAGAATAGGAGTTTATTATTTATGGATAGAGAGGAATGTCTTCCCATTAACCAATACATTTTCTTGTAGCGGATGCCTAGTTCTTCTCTTTTCTTCTTCACGTGAGCTTTCCAGCGAAGTTTCGCATCAAGAGTGATCCCCAAGTACTTTGCTGATGTTGCAATAGGCACTTGGACATCATTTATTCTAATAGGAATATTATTAATTCTCTTATTGGTAAAATTTATATGGACTGATTTATTCTCATTCAGTTTAATTTTCCATTTTTTGGTCCATTCATGGATTTTTTTTTCTGTAGCTTCTTCGACGGTGTCACTTACCGCTAAGACAGCAGTGTCATCTGCGAAGGTAGCTATGGTGTCGTCTTCTAGTTCAGGTATATCACACGTGTATATTAGATATAGGACTGGACCCAATACACTCCCTTTTGGAACACCTGCTTCAATATCCTTGAGATCAGTGTATGCATCTTCTTGTTTAACTCTAAAATGGCTGTTCGCTAGATATGATTGTAATATATTTGAATATTGTTTAGGCATGAATGATTTAAGTTTATGTATCAAACCCTTATGCCAGACTTTATCAAACGCCTGTGCCACATCTAGGAAGGTTGCAGAACAGACTTTTCTTTTCTCTAGTGATCTTTCAATTATAGCAGTTATTCTATGCACCTGGTCAATTGTCGAATGCTTATTTCTAAATCCAAATTGATGATCTGGAATTATTTTCTTTTCTTCAATTATTGGTAGGATTCTTCGCAGGAGGAGTTTTTCAAACACCTTGGACATCACAGGTAAGAGTGATATTGGTCTATATGATGTCACCTCATTGGGGGGTTTCCCAGGCTTTGGTATCATGATCACCTCAGCTATCTTCCATAAATCTGGAACATATTGTAGTCTAAAGGCAGCATTTATTAAATTTGTTAATTTTACGATAGCTTTTCTTGGTAGATTTTTTAGCAGTCTTCCGGTAATGAGGTCATAACCTGGTGCTTTATTTGGGTCGATTTGTTATTTAATTAACTCAGCTACTTCTTTTGGGGAAGTTAGCTTGATATTCTCATCTATTTGCTTTGGTTCAGGCCAATCCTGGTCATCGTCTTGGTCATCTTGCAACTTAAATGTGTTCTCTAGATGAGTGGCAAATCTCTCTGCCTTCTGCTGATTATTTCTGGCCCAACTACCGTCTTCCAGTTTTATTGGAGGAGAATGTCATATTGGCCTTTTAATTCTTTTTGTAGCTTTCCAAAGCGAATACTCTGTGCTGCTGTCGTTTGTTAACTCTTCCAGATAAGATTTAATAGATCCATTCTTAATTTTCTGGATTTCTCTTTTAAGTTGCTGGCTGGCATTGTTTAGGTTAGTTTTGTCTCGAGGGGCTCTCGTTTGCTGCCATTTTCTTCTTAGTTTTCTTTTTTCTTTTATTAATTCACGAATTTGTTTAGGGTAGTTATTCCCTTTAACTTTTGTTTTCAGTATGGGAGTGCAATCCCATGCTGAATCTTGAATATCTTTGACAAATAAATCTAATTCTTGATCTATCTGTTCAATTGTCTTTAATGGCACGGCTAAAATGATCTATTCTTCAAGAGTTACTTTAAAACTTTCCCAGTCTGTGAGCTTATTAGTTAAGGTTGGGTTGTTCTCTTTTCTAATAATCATATCACTCATGGTTAGAATTATGGGTGAATGATCGGAGTTCATATCCAATCCTTCACAAATGTCCAAGTAATTGAATGAGATATTTTTAATTATGAAGAAATCTATTAAATCTGGTATTTTATTCCTATCAGTTGGCCAATAAGTTGGCCAATTTCAGTAAGTAATACCAAAAAAACGTACTTCATATACACTAAGCTAAATTTTCTTAAGTGACAAGATAATCAAAAATCTACTAATTTTGAAAGAATAAAACAAAATTATGGCTAGCAATTAAATTCTATTCTTCGACATAATATATAAAATATAAAACATAAAGACTTTCTTAAATTACAAAGCGTTATACAATAAAAAGAAAAAAAAAACGGAATTTTCTCAAAACCTAAATTTTGCAGATTGGACCTTTCATGTTAGGACGGCAGTATAGTGCAGCCATTCCAGTTCATTTATTTCATTTAGTCCTCTAGATTAAATTATTAAATAATTATAAATGTGTAAACTATTTGTGATATAGAACATTTCCTCTCCTTGGATACGCATATCGAATTAACATTCAACCAGTCACGGCGAGATTATAAATAAAAAATTATTGACGTTCACTATTTACACAGCGTTATCAAAAATAACAATAGAAAAATAAACAGGGGCACTCTTTTCACGCTAAGGTGGCTGTAAATAGACGTCGTTATGCGGTAATGAACCGAATTCAACGACCGTGCCATGCCGTTCAGAATAATGTCGAAAGAAAAATGTTATGAGTACGATTACGTGCTCGTTTGCATAGGTAAATGAAAGAAGGCGGTTGTTTCTTTATATTTATCTATGTCGCGTCGTCTAATATGGCTTTTAGCACCTTTAGCAAAAGTGCACACATGCATCCTGAAATCTATTTTAAAAATTAAAAGCTAAAAAACTTTGCTAATGAACTTTACCTGACCGCAACTTTTTAATAAAAGCATATTGTACCAGTATAAGCGTCTAAAACAAAATCCAAATGTGAATTTCTTCTTTGAGTGCCCACATTTAGGCGTTGGTTAGCCTCCATGACAATTTGCCGATATTTTTCTCGATCGTGTACTGCATGTAATAACTGATCTGCTAATAAACCATAATATTAATGAAGAGCTACGAATAATTCTCTATTTTCCCCTATCCTTCCGTTGAGTATTATCTACAGGATCCAGTATCTGAAACCTCGTACTATATGCCCCAAGTATTCACGTTTTCTCTTCATTCTCATTTTTGTTTTCATCTCTGCATTGACCTATTCCGTTTAATACTTCTATGTGTGAAATTCATGATATGATATTTTGAGCATTCTACGAGAAGATCACCACAGCAACTTCTTTTTTTTCTTCTTCTTCCTCTTTATCAGCAATTCTGCTTGTTCATTTGCGGATTAATACCTCTATGAAAGGTTGTCACTCCATTTTTTATACTTCTTTTCCGGATTGGTGACTTATCTCTTGCTATTTTGACGACACGGGTCTCCTCCATTCTGCTTATGTTTCCATTCCATTCTTTTTTTCTATTTTGTGTCCATTCATTGATACACTGTACGTCACATTTTCTTCTAATATCTTCACTTCTCTTTCGATCTCTAAGTGTATTTCCTGTAATTCTTCTCAGTACTCTCATCTCTGCCATTTCCAGTAGCCTTTGCATTGTGGCTGTGTAGGGTCTTATTTCGTAGGCATATGTCATTATTGGTCTTACACTGGCTTTATAAATTCTTGACTTCGTCTCAGTGTTAATGTGTCTGTTTCTCCATATAGTGTTATTAAGGCATCCTGCTAGTCTATTTGCTTTTTGTACTTGATCTCTTGGTCTGTTAGTCATCTGCTAAACTTATTCGTTTTTATCTCCTTTTTTGAATAGTAGAATTCGTTCGCTCGTTCTCCATTCTTCCGGTGTTTTATAATTTTATTAATTAATGTTGTTAAATGTTCTGTTATTGCTGCTGCACAATATTTCAGTAATTCGTTTGGTATCCTGTCTTTACTTGCTTCTTTTCTGTTCTTCAGATTTTCAAGTATTTTCCGAACTTCCTGTACATTTATATTAAGTTCTTCATTTGTGGTAATTTCTGGTGTTTCCGATTCTAGCGTCGTTTGTTCTTCCTCTGCATATAGCTTTTCCATTATCTATTGTTCTATTAGCTACTTTACCTCCGTTCTTTGACCTCTTATGAAGCATCATATTTCCTTTTGCAGACCGTAAAAATCATGTTCCATTTCTTTCGAAAAGTGTTCCCAGTAATCATTTTTTATTTTTCTTACAAGTGCACGTGTTTCGTTTCTAATTATCTTGTAATTATGTTATGCCTGTTGTGTTTTGGTTGACATGTATTTCAGGTAAACTTTTTTCTTTTTTTTGCATTTTTCCTTCACTTCTGTACAAAACCATGGAGTTCTTCGCCTTGGGAACGATTTATTTTTATTTATATTTCTTTCACCAAGAACTTCCTTGACCGAGGCTAAGATATTAGACTTAATTTTTGCCAAGCTTTCTTCGACTTCATCACAGCAACTTCATATTTACCATATTAATTCATTATATTAACTTAATATTTAAGAATATGAATTAGGTATATTCATTTTTATGAATATACTTATTCATCATATTAACTTTCATTATCCAGGTTTCACAATGCCTATAGTAATACAGGATACACATAACATTTTAGAAACCTAATTCTTAGTTGTAGGTTCAGCTGAGAATTGCAGAATATTGGTCTAAGTCTCATAAATACTCTTCTTGCCATTTGTGTACGAGTTTTATTATCTTTAACAGAATTTGGTAGGTCGTTTATCCAGCATCTTAAGTATTTAAAATGGTTAACATTGGTAATGGGCTGATTGTTGGCAATTAGTTGCAAAGTGACAACGTTTTGTTTACTGTTATAATTTGCTTTTACTTTCATAAAATTGTGACAAGTCCATTCTTGGAGAATTCCCTAGTAACTCGGTATATAAGGAATTGAAGATCTTCGATATTTTCAGCCATGATCGCTGTCTGATGTTATTAACACTTTCTCCCCCAATTCGTTATACGTTAAACCAACTTAAGGATAACGCACAGAATTGTCTGATTCTTCTTTTAATGAAAAATTTTGTCGCTCTTGTTATTGCCTACTAGAACAGAGCCTTTTGTTTCCGATATAAAATTTATACAAGCCTTAGATTTCTATCATTATCTCTAGATATTGAAATAGCCTATAGTGTTGGACCCTATCAATCAAAATCTATAAAGCAGATATAAATTAGTTTCTGTACTTCCCGTGATATTTGAAATAATGTTAACATTGACAACAAAGCTTCCCTTGTTCCTAATCCTTCTCTGAAAAAGAATTGAGAAGCAGGTTGAGACAATGACTCATAAAAGAAATTAGTCTAAAGTCTTAACATGTTGATGTATTAGGTTTATTTGGAAGTGGGATCAATGTTATGTGTTGTCCAATCCTTTTGTTATTCTCTAGGTATTTCTCTTCCTGCGGATTGTCGAAGTCATTGCTTCTTTCCTTCTAACCGTCTTTATTGCCAACTCTCCTCCTTTTAATGCGATGGAAACCCTGGAGGACTTTAATTACAAATGTGCTAATTGCGTTCCAAACTGCCTTCGATAGAAACATTTCTCCTACTAAGATCTCTGGTCGAATTTTCTCTCTGAGAACAGTTTCTATAGTATCGTCTAGCAAGTTTAAACGAGGACACGCGAAGAACTCGTGCCCCGCATCTTTACTGACTTCGCGACAGGACGGATACCCGGGAGAATCGTCATGTTTGAAGCGATAAAGATATACTCGAAAGCAGCCATGTCCTGAGAGCATCTGCATCAGGTAGTAGTTGACCTCGCCATGTTTGCGGTTCAGCCAAACATTCACCTGTGGTATAATACAATGCGTCTACTTGCCCGTTGTTGCGGAATCCCACTGTATTAGCCATCTACGCATGCAGTTTTTCCGTTCTTGGGTTTTGACTCCATCAAAGCACAATGTAGTTGTATTGACCTTCTTCGTCGATAAAGGGTGTACCTTTCTTTAGCTAGCACTCCAATAGGTTGAATCCTGGCGATTGCGTACAACGCGCCCTCAGATACTGTGCGGAATGTGCTGGTAATTCTCAAGGCGTTCAAACGATATACTTTTGCGACTTTCCTCCGAGTTTGCTGAGTTCCGAGGGTATCAGCTCAAACGGATATTTCTGTATCATCCGTATGTTAACACTGACGTGACTACTGACCACTGTTATCCCGTCCTGCTTTGTTTTGGACCACCTACATTCGGCATTATCTTTGATAAGGCTGCCTTCACTACTGACGCTTTAGCACTGACATGCTCCATCTGCTGCGTAAAGCTGTCGGTCATTAATCATCACTGATCAACACAATGCTGAGCATTACGGTTTCCAGCTGTTTCTGACTAGCAATAGACACTGCCTTGGTTTTGAACTTCACTAGTTTTAAATTGACTGTATTCATCCACTAGCAGATTCTCCTGAAGATGATGTCGAACGTGAGATTTATTTCCTCAAGGTGATTTGCGACGATCACCACAGCCACTTCATCGGCATGTGCTACGAGCTAGCGTCCCATGGAAATTCTAGCTGTAGTAACCCATGCATACAAAATATTACACAAGAGAGGGCCTAGCAGAGAGCCTGGTGGTACTCCTCCAGTGATGATATTTTCCTTCGGACCGGACTTTGTCATACTTCAAAAGTCGATCAGCGAAGTAGCTCGTCACCGTCCTCCTTAGATGTGCCGGCCGGTACCTTCATTTCGGTGAGAGCTCACATAATGCAGTACCAGTTGGCGGCGTTAAAAGCATTTTTGATGTCCAATTTAGCCACCAGATAGTACTTCTTTGTACCCTTCCATCTGGTTCCTTCGATCGCCTTAGCTGTGTTAACGAGAAGTCTAATTGCATCCAGTGTTAATGGTCCTCTTCGGAAATCATACTGGTTTCTGTTTAGCGCATCAACTGCTGCTTCGATTCTTTAATGGACTATTCGTTCCAGTATGTTGCCAGCTGTATCCAGCATACAGAGCGGACGATAAGATGATGGTTCATCTGGTAGCTTTTTCCCTTTTGAGAGAAGTACTAACCTTTGTTGCTTCCATATGTGCGAGGAAGTACTCTCTTTGAGACCTCTAAAAACATTGCCGGTAATTATTTAATGACTGTTTTTAAAGCGATATACGGGAGCATGAAAGTCTTATTGAGAAAACGGCGCAGTAACGATCCTCTCCAGCGGTTGAAGGCATGTAGATGTCGGCATTGACTGACTTTTCAGGTGAATCATGACCACCTTATATGGCCGGCCCCACGGATCTATCTCCATCTCATTGATACTCTCCATCCAGCATCAATTTTGCTCTCTCTAGTTGATTTATTTAGTCTTCTAACTCTGCCACCAGTTCCGTAAGTTTTTCTGTCTTCAACCACGCTGAGATGCTCTTCTCGTTCTGAGGTACTCTTTAAAGAACGCATTTATGGGCTCATTCCATCAGTGTACCGATACACGCAGGTTAGTGCTTCGATTGGCTGTGTAGATTTCTATAATCAACCACAGAGGTAGAAAAACTCAAGCATCAGCGCCTATACCCTCAACGAAAAAACACGCTCTAAAGAGGCAAAAAGTTGCCTGAACAGGGCATCCAGCAGCAGTAACTTAAATACGTAGTAAAAATTTTCTTGATCCTGTACCACATACACCAATTCTCTATTTATTTTAATTTATGCTCGAATAAACGCAAAGAACGAAAGGAATCCATAGTTTGCTGTAGTAAGTCATGCTCTGAATTTTGTTTAGACCTATTTTTTATAATATTTCATGAAATAACTAATTGAAAATTGTTGCTATTCATTTTATATAGTGTACTTGCGTTTGTATAAATTACACCGTGTCGACATTTTTTGGTCCCTACAAGATCTTTCAATTCTTCTAGAAGACAACAATCAAATTGAACAGAAACTGATTTTCATCAGTATCTTCCTGGAGTTAATTTTCATATCTCATCTGGTACTCCTCATCTTTCCATCCTTTGTAAAACTGTCCTTGTTTTATTGTCTTTATTGTTCTTCAAATTTCTTAATGTTTCACATTATAAAACAAGCAATGACAATATTCTTCACACACTCTTTTTTTACCTTTCGTAACACCATCCATTAATTTATTATAGCACATTTATAATTTATGCAAATGTACAAACTTTCTACCAGTTTTCGCATGGTGTCATCTGTCTTCACTGTTTAAACATTAAACGTATTCATCAATGGTCGTTAAACTATAATTTATGCAAACAAAATAATATCCCATTTAGTAAAAATATTCTTTATTATTTCCGTGAAATTAAATTACCGTAGGAGCCTGTTTTATATACAGAGTGGTTTATAAGATCTGTAGAACATTTTAATAAATAATACTCAGTCAAAAGTAGAAATGTACAAACAAACAAGGCTGTTTTTACTAAGGATTAAAGAAATACAACCTTCCTTATTCAGTTACAATCGACTCGAGAAAATCTAGTTTGAAAACGAAGTCTGAGGAAAACAAATCCGCAGCGGAAATTTAATTTGTGTACTGCTTCCTAGTCAACATTATAGAAAGAGGTTTCTCTTGTTGACTGGCTAAGACTCTCAGGTGTAGTTATGTTCTTATCTTAATATAAAATGCACTTTTGCACAATGCACAATTTGCTTAAAAAAATAAACCTACTCCTTGTGTTGCTTACTTATCTTTATTACTTATTGCTGGAACTGCTACTATTTCATGTACTGATGCTGTTAATAGGGAATAAAATAGGTATTCGAGGATAATAACAAAAATGTAACGTTGTTCTGAAGCTATTTTCTTGTGGCATTTTAAAGTAATTACTATTTAAATGGGAAAAAGCCACAATTAAAGGTTAAAGTACGTTTATTGACGTTTCAATTTCCACTTCGGAAATCGTTCTCAAAATACAAACATTAGTAAATTAAACAAATTTTTGTTTTTTTGTTATTTAGTGAAAAATTCTTCTAATAATTTAATTTTATCTGACTCATTTGTATTGACAATTCAGACATACATTATACATTTTAAAGTAGACGACTTTAAAATGATATTGCCAATATTGTTGAGTTGCGTTCCTGGGACGACTTTACTTATAAGATAGTTCATTCGATTACATGAAATCAACTTTAACTTGAGAATATCCGTCAGAAAAGATCATAGCATGTAATTCGTCTTTAAAAAGGCAAATACATGCCATATTTGAGATCTATCAAATTCTCTATTTTTAGTATAAGATTGATGTTCACTTATTCTAACATTTAATGGCCTTGATGTTTCACCTAAATAAAACTGATCGCATTCACAAGCCATTTTATAAATGCAATTCTTTGTCATTTCTTGTTCATTGTTAAGTTTGGTTTTGGACGAAATAGATCTCAACGTGTTTGTTGTTTTGAATGTTGTTGAAATGTTGAATTTATTTCCTATCCTTTTAAGTTTTTCTGATAATTCTTTTATGTATGGTATTGTTATTTTCCTCGTATTATTCCTTGTGTATGCTGTAGGATATCGTTCTAAGTTGTTCTTTTCTATTCGATCGATTGTTGAAAACTCTTTATTTATAAACGATAAAGGATAATTATTTTTTAATAAAACAGATGTTAACAAATGTTTTTCCTCCAAGAACGAATTTCGTTAGAACAAGTAATTTTGGCTCTATCATATAAGGATTTAATGATTCCCTTTTTAATATTAATATTGTGATTTGATTTGAAATTTAAATATATGTTGGTGTGTGTTGGTTTTCTATACACCTGAGTCTCATATCCAGTATCGTTCTTAGAGATTAAAACATCCAGGAAAGGTAATGTGTTATTATATTCCTTTTCCATGCTAAATGTAGAATTCATTATTTAGTTGAAAATATGTATTATCAGTACATAATGTTAATAACTCCATTATAGCCGATATGTTTAATCTTGTTCTAGTTGTCAGTGTATCATTATTATCTAATTTTGTCTTGACTATATTTAAAGTCTTATCTAATGGCACATTCTTACCAAACTATTGATGTCAAAACTTACCAAAGTATTATTTGAATTAAATACAATATTTGATAATTTATTTAAAAAATGTTGTGTATTTTTTATAAATGTGTCATTTTTATTTGCAATTGGTTTTAAAATATTTAATAAAAATTTTGATAGTTCACTACAAGGAGAATTCATGGTACTACAAATGGGTCTAAGTGGTAAGGAACTCCATAAAAATGAGGGGTCTTACTGTAATGAGGTGTAATTAATCTTCTCTGATAACTTGTTAAACAATCTTTAAACACTTGAATAAAGTTTTTTCTGATGGATATTCTCAAGTTAAAGTTGATTTCATGTAATCGAATGAACTATCTTATAAGTAAAGTCGTCCCAGGAGCGCAACTCAACAATATTGGCAATATCGTTGAGATCATTTAAATCTTCCCGACTGTTGGCATGGAGGGTTTGTCGTCCGCAAAACGAGGATTATTTATTTTTCGACCATACTGTATGTCATTTGGCTGAGAGAAAACATAAATTCTTATTACGTTTGAGTTTGACGCGTGTATTGTTTAAAGTTGCTATTTAAGAGACTTTTTTATGTAACTATTAGTTCGTAAGATCAATCCTTAATATATTCGTTAAAAACATACATCGGTCATTTAAGCAACGATGAATATGTAATTGCTGCAACTTTACTAGAAATAAAATAGTTAAATCATTTATAGTAGTGACATCAGTAGACTCCGCCGAGAACTTTTTACCTTACTCTCGTATTGCGTATTATAAACGTACACGACACAATAAAAAAAAATTGCTCAATAATTACTATAAATCTGGTAACTAGGTATATTATAGGAGCGTTTTAGTATATTTTTAGCACAATTTTTTATTTTTTAATCAATGCAAACCTAATGCCTTCTTGGAAGTCAATAAAGTTTATTCAGTAGCTTGAATAATATTTTCAGGAATGTGTGTGTCATTTTTATTCGGTGTTAACGAGTGAACATTTTTAAGATTCTTTCGTCTACAAACACTGTCATAAGCAGTTGCAAATATTTGCAATGTTAAAATGATTCTGTAGATAACAGTCAGTGTTTTGTGAGTAATTAGGAAACCATAATGCAGTTTATATATAAAGTTAATTGTTACGATCGGTGTTAAAAAGTTTAGTTAGTGGTTGGTAAGTGAACTTAAGATGAAGATAAGATACAGTTGCTGCTTTGATGTAATTATTTTTATCTGGTACCTATCCATTTTGTCGTTATTGTTTTAGTTTTACGGAAAATTTCCATATTCTCTTTCCTTTCTACTGGACATCCTCTTGTCCTACTGTTTTGTCCAGTCATTTATCTATTGCTGTTCTTACAACTTGGATCTTTGGACATTCTCTCCGCGTATTTTATTTCCATTCTTTAGTGAATTGAAGATGTTAATCATGGCTGCCATTCCATTCTCATGAAATAGTTTTATTATCTGCTGATATTTCATCTAGCTAGACTAACGGCTTTTCTGGTTTTTATTTTACAGCATTTTCCACTTCCTCCCTTGGGATTGGTGTGGTGGGTAACTTCTCCCTTAATTTATCCAAATCAGTTATATTGACGACGTATTTCATCTACATCATACTTTCTAAATATATTCTTGTGCCTATTACCAATATTCTAAAATTATTTGAAGATAGTCTCTTTCCGGATCAGTTATAACTTTTTTTTATTTATTTAATAAACACCAATAAGATGTTAAAAAACATTGCAATATGATCAAATTTTTTCTACCCTAAATTATTACTAAAAACTTTAGACGAAGGGCAAACTCACTAGTATCCCTCAGATTCTGCTAATTTAGTGCACAAATATTCAAACTGATTCAACCGTCAGTTACACTATAGTCTGCATTTCACTTAACTAACTCCAAGGGTTTCTTCCATTTGAGTCATCTAGCCAGATCCGTGTTGTCAAAGAGCTGGATGGCCTCAACATTAATATGTTGAAGAATTCGTTTTTCGTGACTCTTGGAAATAAATTTAACAGTATCCTTGTGGTGTTGTTAACAGTATCCATTTCTAGGTCCCTGTTTCCTATGGAAATCACTGTTTCTGTAGTACCAAGGAGCGTTGACAACGCTCCTTAGCATTTTGTTTTGGAATCGCTGAATAATGTCTAAATTACTCTTATTAGATCTTTACGTAAAACCCCACAGCTGGATGCCATATATCCATACAGGTTTTAGAATCTGTTTATACAAAATTTTGTTGTAGGGTAGATTGTCTTCCCAATAGCCAATAATTTTCCTTATACTTAATGTTAAGCTGTTCTCTTTTTTTAACATGGATCCTCTAGCGTAGCCCAGCGTCTAATGTAATACCCATATATTTTGCATTATCATCAGCAAAGGTAGCTATGGTGTTATGATCTAATTCAGGGATATCACTAGTGTATGATAGAGACAGGACTGGTCCTACTACACTA
>NW_027312143.1:0-39213 GCF_040954645.1 Diabrotica undecimpunctata | reverse complement strand
CGCGCTATCTCAGAGTATGAGAAAACTGGAGCAGGAATATACAAAGAATGGGATGGAAATGAACCTAAAGAAAACTGAATACCTAACAACGGAGAATACAGAAATAAAACAGCTGGAAATAGACGAAGGTAAACAAATCAAAGGAACAGACAAGTATATGTATTTAGGCTTCATAATATCAAACAAAGGAACAACGGAGGAAGATATAAAAAATAGACTAGGACAAACAAGAGACTGCATATGAAAATTGAACCCGGTACTATGGGATAAGAACATCAGCATGAAAACAAAGAAAAAAATATATAATACCATGACAAGAAGTATCCTCACTTATGGTTGTGAAAATTGGACAATAAATAAGAAAACCAAAAACAAAATAAGAGCAACAGAGATGGAATTCCTAAGGAGAAGCTGCAGAGTAACAAGAAGAGATAGAATAAATAACATGAAGATTAAGAGGAGAATGGGAATGAACTCCGACATAATAGACTACATCAAACAGAAGAGGTTAACCTGGTACGGACATGTCAGAAGAGCAGAATAAAATCCTTGTATATATATAAATCATCATCATCGTCACTAAATTCACTACCGCTATCATTATATAAATCTATAATCACTGGATTAATTTCACTAATTTTAGCTCTAGTCAGTTAGCCCTTGACTCCAGCACAGATCAGAGGTAATGTAAGTCGATAAAATCTCACCAGCTCTGGGGGTCATGTAAGATGCCCCCATTTTTAGTTTTTATTAATTAACGAAGTTAACAGTCTATTGCATTTACCTTTGTAAATTCCATGAGGATTGTTTTTGTTACTGATGTCCTTCCAATGTTTTTCTGTGGCCAAACAATATTTTTAACAACTTTTTATTAAACTGATGATGGAATGATTTAATTCCGAAAAGATCTTCTTTAAAATAAAAGTTTTAAGCTTTTAATAAGCATTTTTTTATACCTTGATACACACGAACACGACGTGCTTTGTGTTAACTAATTTTATTTTTCCGGATCCACCACATTAATTTTTCATATTTATTTACAGTTTTGGCACATATTTCTGGGTAAAGAATTATTATATTTTTTTCCTCTATAATCTGTTTTAGTCTCTTCAAGGGTAATTTTTCATATAATTTAGACATGACAGGTAACAGTGAAACAGGCCTATATGATGAAGCTTCTTGTGGAGGTTTTCCTGGTTTTAGTGTTATTATAATTTCTGCCACCTTCCAAATCTTTGGTACGTACCTCAGCCTAAAGGAAGCCTTTATAAGATGTGTTAATTTTATTATAGCTTTCCTTGGAAGTTGCTTTAACACTTCCCCAGTAATTAGATCAAATCAAGGAGCTTTCTTTGGATTTATATGTTCTTTTATTTCCAAATATACTTCTTTTGGAGTTACAGGGCTAATCTCGATTTCAACTAGATCAGAGAGCTCCCAGTTAATTTTTTCTTGTTCTTCGTTTGGTTGAAGGGTATTTTCTAGGTGGCCAGCAAACCTGTTGGCTTTTTGTATATTGCTTCTTTCCCAGCTACCATTGGTGCTCTAGACTGATGCCACTTGCGTCTCAGTTTTCTTTTTTTCGGTTATCATTTATCTGATTTCTTTCGGGTAATTATCTCCTTTTATTCTTTCGACACTATTCGTGCTGTTGTTCCAAGCAGCTTGTTGTACATTTTTATTGAGTAATTCTACTTCTGCCTCTAGTTGATCAATGGTTCATAATGGAACTAAGAGATTAATCTTCTCTTCAAGGTCTATCTGGAAACTTTTCCAGTCAGTATTTTTGTTAACAAGTCTAGTGGGGCTTTCTTTTTTGATAACAGTGTCACTGAGTGTGAGAATAATTGGAGAATGGTCCGAGTTCATATCCAATGCTTCTTTGATCTCTATGTAATTTGTTGAAATATTTCTGACTACAAAGAAGTCGATAAGGTCTGGGATTTTATTTGTGTCGGTACGCCAGTATGTTGGCTTTGCCGTTGATATTGCGTCGCATTTTATATATTTCATTGCTTCTAAAAATTCTTTCCCTTTGGTGGTAGTCAGTCGTCACCCCCAATGCGTATGTTTTGCATTGAAGTCTCCTCCAAGGATAAATCTATGTCCTTTACTGGTCAGGAAATCTACATATTGATTTTTCTTGATGGCATGTCTTGGCGGACTGTAAACCGCTGTGACTATTACCTCATAGTTTTTACATTTAATTTTTACTGACGTGGCCTGAAATTCTTTAGTTCTGTATCGCATTTCCTGATAGTGCATAATATTTTCTTTAATTATTACTGCACTACCTCCTTTGGCTGCATTATCAGGGCAAGTAGTATGATAAGTTTTATAACCCCTAGATCTAATATATGACTCATTCGTAAAATGGGTTTCAGAAATGAGGCATATGTCTATTTTTTCTATATCTGGTATAGCTTGTAGTTCTTGCTGATGTTTCAAGATGCCATTTGCATTCCATTGTACTATTCGTAAACTACCCGCCATTAGCAAGTCTTTTAGGTATAGCTTCTTTGGTGCTATATTCTATTCTGGTTATACGCTCGTCCAGGTTAGTTAATCTCTCTAATATTTTCTGTAGTGTTTGTTCTATTTTCAGATCTTTTTGACTACTATAGTTTTCTTCGTTACTTTTAGTAGCTGCTACCATGCTACTTGTTTTGTTTTGTTCTTATTATGGATTTTCTACAGGTTTTGGATGCATTCTTTGTGGTTGTCTGGGAAAGGTCTATTTCTTGTTATATTTATCTTTTATTTTTTGTATTTTCTTTGCCACGATACATCCTCTATAGATAGCCTGATGCCCTTCTCCACAGTGGACATATTTAAGTTTTGCGTCCTTGGGTTTCTCACATTTGGCTGTTAGGTGTTTTCCTGTGCAGCGGACACATCTTAGTTCTTTTGCACAGTAATCTTGTGTGTGTCCATATGCCTGACATCTCTTACATTGAGGTACCACTTTTGATTTTCGTAGCGGAAGTATTTGTACTTCTACATAAACATATTTAGTGGTTGCTTTGTTTGTATGTTAATTTTGGTATGGTATCTATTATCTTGAATCCTTTATTACTTAAATCGTTCATGATCGAATCTTTACTGGCTGAATGATGTAACTTATTGACCATAACTTTAATGGGACGGCTTTGCTTATTTTTATACGTATGCCATGGATAATTTACTTCACTTAACTTTTTCGTTAATTTTCTGAAGTCTTCTTCACTATCGACATTAATTTTAGCGCTCTTGTCTCCAAGTATTTTTATCTGGAATTTAGCAGAATGTAGTCTAAATTCGGCAATACTCTCCACAATTATTGGAGGTGAGATTTGTGTTTTTCTAGTTTTTTCTTCTCTTTGTTGGACATATGACTTTTTGTGGTGGGGTCAATGATGCATCCATTTTACGTTTTTTGAAGTTTTTGGCACGTATCCACTCTGTCTCCTCAGCTAATTCCTCCTCGTCAGTATGAAGGGCTCAAGAGAGAAGAGAAAAACAAAATATAATGTGGCTTTCTATCTATGGAAATCAGACTTTGTACGAAAAATCAACTAGATAACAAAAATACTCGTTTAAGCAGGACAGAATAGAAAAGTCAAATTTTGTATATAACTCTGATTAAAAAGGAAGGTTGGAAATATAAGGTAGCGATGACCATTGACCACGAAATTGTGTTGGGGAACCATGAGGTTCCTTTTGGAAAAGATTTTACATGGGATGCGATATGTGAAAATTGCTAAAGTTCTTGTAGAAATGAATATAAGGATTCAATCCTTATATTCATTTTAACTTCTTTTGTTTATTTAATCCCTTCTATTTCTATATCATAGAGCTGCAAATTTATTTTATTTTAAAATTTAGGCAATTTAAGTATTATGCTGAATACCTTTTGAAGTGTCATTTTGTGGAAAAATTTAAAAAAATTGGTTTACTAATACCAATTTTACGATCAACCCAGCTAATTTTATCATATAGTAAACAACTTACCTGCTTACATAATGCCTTAAATACAGCTTGCAATTGTTGATATTTATTTTTCTCAGTTAAAATCTCATATTCAAGAGTATGGGGAAATGATACATCGAACACAACATTTAGAACACGCGCTATCTCAGAGTGTGCTGGATCAGTTTATATGTTTTTTTATTTTCTCCTCTTTTTGTTTATGCATTTCATTGTCAGCAATATCGAGAAATCGATAAAAAATTAACTGAATTGTCTTGTAAGGAACCTACAATTACCAAATTAATACAAAAAATTGATAAAAAAATAAAGAAAAAATAAATAAAATTTAATATAGACAAGGTGATTTAGGGCTGGTAATAGACCTCGGAGGCAGTGTAAGTCTTCTTCTTCTTTAAGTTCCATCTTCTATCGAAGGTTGGAAATCATCATGGCTATGCGGACTCTGTTGACTGTCGCTCTAAAAAGTTCTGCACTACTGCATTCAAACCATTCCCTCTTAAAGTTCTTGAATCACGCCATTTTTCGTCTTTCCACATTTCAATTTCCTCAAATTTTGCCTTGCATAATAAGTTGTAGTAATGCGTATTTTTGCCCTTTCATCACATGTCCTAAGTACTCAAGTTCTCGTCTTTTGATAGTTAATATTATTTCTTTGACATTCTTTGAATCCATGATATTAGTAGGATTCTTCTGTAACACCAAAATTCAAAGGCGGCCAACTTATTCAGATGTACTTGTTTTAGTGTCCACGCTTCCAAGCCATAAAGAAGAGTAGAGAACACGTAACATCGAAGCATTCTCAGGCGTAGTTCTAACCTTATATCCCGACAACAAAGAACCACCTGTCTGTCCACCATCAGACTGTAATAAAACTCTGAGAAATATTCAATGTTTCCCGACAAATAAGTCGGGGATGATTCTAGGAATAGGACTAAGCTCTGTCAGCAAATACTACTCTAGGGTCCCCGAAAACATATATTACGTTTTGTTGGTAAATGAATCAGAATGAGTAATGGGTTATCTGGGAGTTATCAATAGAGATGTCTACTGACAACTTCCAAATAAAAATACATAATTTAGGTCCTATGTTTGGATGTAAAAACTATATATTTCTTATCAGGAATATTATATATCTATGGTCTGTGTAGAAAGAGTTAAATTTTAAAATACTATTTTGAGATAACCGCGTTTCAAGTTTGCAATAATCTGTTTGAGATATACCTTTGGAGTTTTTATAAGAATTTATCCCTCAAAATTCTTTTAAATATTGTTAATCAATTAAATATTAATTTATCTCAATAACATAATCAACAAATAATATAAACAAACCATATATGTCATCATCATCATCACTGGCTAGACAACCCTTTTTGGGTCTTGGCCTGTTCCAGGAGTCTTCTCCATTCTGATCTGTTTTGTGCTTTTTTTCTCCAGTTTTTATTTTTAAGGTTGTTATATCATTTTCTGTCTGTTCTAAGTAAAATCCACAAGGAAAATAATTCCTGCAGCTGGCTGTATACCACGTATCACAAAAAGAGGTTAATCTTTGTATATGGGTATATTTTATAAAAACCCTAAAAAGGGCTACATTAAAAACACGAACGTTTTCGGAACAACAGTTCCATCATCAGGTTAAAATACAGGTTACCATGCCTGAGCCACCAAAATATTTGGGTAAAAACCCTTTAAAATATATTGTGTTACCAAAGATAGTACATGATGTTGATAATATTATTTGATGTTTAATATTTTAATTAAATTTTACTTCAGGTAACATACACCCATGCTTTAAGTGAGTTCCAGTGTCCGGAGAGTAAACCTCTTCAAACGGACTTCAGCTGGTAACTGCCAGTAATGACGTTTAGTATTTTGCACATTTTGTTTTTTACATATTGTTATCACCAAATTTATCCAGAGCCGTTTTTAAATGCCTGAACCAACAAGTGTCATAGGAAAATCCTTAGTTCTCTGATCTATTAAGTTTACAATTTGTCGAAAAATCTTTTGAAAATTGTTAAATTATTATTTTAATAATTTTACAAATAAACCAATTACGCTGGAAGTTTATAATTCATTATAAAAGTTTTTTATACACTAATATATTTTTCAATCGGTCTCAGGGTCAAATATAATAACAATAATTTTGTAAATCAAACAATGCTAATTTTACAGCAATTTAAAAATTGTTTTAATTATAAATCCTATAAAAGTATAACGTGGTACTTACATCTATAACAAAGGTAGATAATACAAACTTTTGAACAGGAACTTTTGTAATAAACATAATTTCTTGAAGTACCCGAGTTTTGCCAACTCTGAAAACTCCTTCGAAAACTAACACATTTATAATAGTTGCGTCATTTCGTTTGTCTTCCCAATTTTTTCTAGCTTTATGTAGCAAACTAGAGTATAAATAGATTTCTTGATCCCTTCCTAATAGTGGACCTAGATCTTCTAATGGTGCGTCAACCTGAAATCTAAGATATATATGCACTGCCGAGCATAAAATTAGGTTCAGTAATATTTATTTATGATAATGCAGGGTCCCACACTGCTCAGATAGGTATTTAGTATCTTGACGTGGTTCACATCACACAATTTGTATGTCCTGCTCGCAGTCCAGATATTAATCTTATAGAACATTTTTGAGATGAGATGAGTAGACGTTTACGGAGTGATGTGCCAGCCCCCAGATAGTCAAGAAAGCTTCGTGATATATTGGTGGAGAACTGAAACAATCTTCCGCAGAAATCCAAAATCTGATCCAAAGCATGCCTCGTAGTTTAAAAGGAGAGGAGTAAAACTTCCAGAGGAGGGAATACTCGCTACAGAAATTCTTAAAATTTGGTGAAAATGCATAGTTGTCTATGTGTAAGTGTAAAAGTTCTAGTCTGGATTCTAGATAACAGTTATATCATAAACAATGGAATAAAGAAAAACTAGTAATTTTCAAAATCAATGTTTACCGGTTAAATTTAAAGACATAAATTATTGTTAATTAGAAGATAAATTACGTACATTTGAATTCCTTGAAATTCGTAAATAGCTCCTGGATTAACAATCCCTTTAAGAAACTTGTATTCTTGTAAAATAAAATTTTTTGATTCGAGTTTACTGTGTAAAAACGTTTCCCTATCACAAGTAACTTTACCAGGATAAGCAACCATTAGTCTTGCTGCTTTGTTTACTACTAACCCGATTACAGTATATTCTCGCCTTAAAGCATGACCAAAGGCTCCACAGTAGCACTTTCCTAAAAATTAGTACATTAAGTATAATAAAAAGTTTTAAAAAAAGTATAATCAAAAAAATTAAAGTAAAAGTATTAGCAAAAATTATACGAAGTCGATTAAAAACCTAAGAAACAGAGCAGAGAATGCCAGGCTAGTTTCAGACAGGGAAGAACAACAACTGAACACATTGTTTCCTTAAGTTATTACAAAACAACAGTTATGAAGAAAACCTTGATTTGCATATGCTCTTTATTGATTTTAAACAGGCTTCATATAGCCCATCTCACGAAACGGACTATACGAAGCAATGAGATCACTAGGAATATTAGAGGAACTGCTACGATTCGTTAAAATGACGCTATCTAACACAGACTAAAGTCATGATAGAAGGAAGTCTTTTAAATCTATAGAAAAGACAGTTAAGATTTTATTTTACGTATAGTGCCTCTACAAGTCGCTTATATGTACTTCGTCCTTTCAGGACTCATAAGAGCGACTCAGTAAGAAGCACTGAACATGAAATCAAATATTTTCCGTCAAAGGAAGTAATAATGAAATAACTTCCTAAAGAGGCAAATAGCTACATCTAATAATAAAGCAAAAGTAACAATCCGAAGATTTCTAAAGATTTGTTCGAAACCAAAATTCAAATTTTTATTTAAATCTGTGCCTTCTACGATTTACAAAACAAGCAGACGATAAATGACCGACATGGATTCTTAAATTGCATTCCACATCATAAATCTACTCATCTAAGCAAGAATCTTGCATGACCTGGTTTCCCATACTCGAATTACGAGTATTGCACATATTTAATAAGAATAAAGGTTTTCGAATGAAATTTGAGTCAAAAAGACAAAATAACTTATTTCATGAAAGAAAAAACAATCGGCGAGTATGGAAATTTGGAAGATATTGTATGTATTTCCTACTTTGCATTTTTTATAGATCTCTTTATTTTATCTAGCCCTCTCGATAAAAATTTTGCTAATGATTGAGTCAAACCAATATCAATATAGCTATTGCCAATAAGGTAATGTTTAACAATAACATCAATCACATAATTATTTTCATAGGTGACCTACCGGTAGTTACTCCTGCAGCTACTCCCATAATATCATTAAGGACTATTAACTTATTATGACATTCTATTGCACATTTTAAAGCTAATTGACTTTCCAATTCATGCTTAAATCCTCGTAGTCCAAAA
The DNA here is from genome assembly GCF_040954645.1 of Diabrotica undecimpunctata. Classification (NCBI taxonomy): domain Eukaryota; kingdom Metazoa; phylum Arthropoda; class Insecta; order Coleoptera; family Chrysomelidae; genus Diabrotica; species Diabrotica undecimpunctata. Next base: position 30,801 of record NW_027312143.1, on the reverse strand, counting down.
ATAACCAAAAGCATAAGATCCTTATCAAAGTTACTTATTTTATTTACGCAACCGTTCCCATTTTTGACAGAACTGTAATAAGGAATTATGCACACATTAAATCTAACTCATTTAATACAAACTATATAATCCGAAATACAAAATACAAAGCAACAAATTAATTTATTATATTTTTACATCACCGTGCATCCCTTTGTTCCACATTTTGACATTATTTTTATTTATTTGTAATACATATTTTCTAAATGGTCGAAAAGAGTTTGAAATTTAAGGAATCAGTGCAAAAAGTGGCATTTCGAACATTTAATTTAAAATAATTGTTATGCATAATTTGGTTACTTTAACCCTATAACGCTGAGCTTTGCTAAACCCTGTTTGACAGTGCACTAATGAAAAGTTAGGTTATAGTGTACTGTGGAGTGTTTATTGTTATAAATTGGAATCAAGCAGCATATGAACGTTGGATTTTTTTTACATACTTCTAGAAGGACGATTATCGTTTGGCGAAGGTAATATGTGCTAAAATTAATTATTTTTCTGTATTTTTATTGAAAATTTTAAGCGTTACGAAATCGTCACTCTCGTCTTTTGGATTTTTTTAGATTGATCAAAATAATTATGGATTGTGCAGCGTTTTATGGCAAAAAACATCTTCCCTTAATGGATGAGAGTAGTACAGATACTGCAGATGGTTCTGATATTAATTTCGAGGATTTGGGTAATTATTTTTATAGTTCTTTTTATAATTTTCTAGTCATTTGTATTGACTGCTTTGCCTCTTTGTATTATAGTTTGAAATGACTCATTTATACTCTTTTTTTATTATAGATGAATCTGACGATAGTACTGAAGAAAGTGAAGCCAGTGGAGAAACAGTAGCTGCACCAGAAACATTAAAATCAAAGAGTCGTAAAACCTATCCACTTTGGCGACATGTGTCAACTGAAGATTCTGCTAAACCACTTCCTATATGGTTAGGTCAACTAGAGCCATCTGGAGTTGTAAAGCGACCTGTGGAATATTTTAGAAATTTTTTTTCGGAAGATATTCTGACTCACATAGTTGAGCAGTCAAACTTGTATGCCATTCAAGAAAATCCCAATAAAAGTCTGTCATTGTCAATTCCTGAATTGGAACAATTTTTAGGGTCCTTATTGGCAATGTCCATGGTAAAACTATCCAACTCAAGATTGTATTGGAAAACTAAGTTAAACTGTCCAATTGTATCGGAAGTAATGATCAGGGATCGGTGGGAAGAAATAAAATCCAAAATCCATTTTAACGATAATTCGACAATACCAGAAGATAATACCACATATGACAAACTATTCAAAATAAGGCCATTGATAAATCATTTACAGGCGAAATTTAGAGAAATTCCAATGCCTCAAATGTTATGTATTGATGAACAGATAGTACCATTCAAAGGCAGATCTAGCATTAAACAATATATACCCAGCAAGCCACACAAATGGGGCTACAAATTATTTGCTCTTTGTGATGAGAAAGGAATTATGTATGATTTTTTTATATATTCTGAAAAAATCCAACCAGTAACTGTAGAACCAGATTTAGGAGCTAGTTCCAATGTGGTACTGCAATTAGCCACTCATATTCCTGTAGGTGCAAATCATCTTCTATATTTCGATAATTGGTTTACCTCTCTAGCTCTGATGGTGCATTTGGCAAAAAAGAATATTTATTGCCCTGGAACAGTAAGGATAAATCGCTTATCGGGAGTTCCTCTAAACAAGGATAAAGATTTACTAAAAAAAGGTAAAGGATCCTTCCAAGAAGTCTCGACTCTAGTAGATAATATTGAAGTCAGAGCAGTAAAATGGGCTGATAATCGGGTAGTCAATTTGCTATCAACATTTTCGTCTGCAGAACCTACTGAAACATGCGAGCGATATGACAAAAAGACTAAACAGAATATTACAATTACCTGTCCAGCTATTGTCAAAACCTATAACCAATTTATGGGTGGAGTGGACCTAATGGATGCATTAATTGCTCTTTACAGAATTTATATTAGATCTAAAAAGTTCTATCACAAATTGTTTTTTCACTTTTTAGATGTTACTGTGGTAAACTCTTGGCTCATTTACAGAAGAGACTGCGAATCCTTACAGGTACCTAAAAGAAACATAGTTAATCTCCAAGAATTCAAAATGAGCATTGCAGAGGCACTGCTATTGGAATGGAAAAGAACCCAACAATCAAAAAGAGGTCGTCCATCAAAAACCAGCACAAATGCAGAATTTTCAAAAAAGAAGAAGCTAGGTCCAGCCACTAAAAGTATTCCGGTAGCAGACATACGTCTAGATGGGCTTGATCACTTGCCCATGGTCACAGATAGGGGTAGGTGTAAAAATATCAATTGTAGAAGTGCTCCAGTATATATGTGCACCAAATGTAAAGTACACATGTGCATTCCAAAGGAAAAGAACTGTTTTATACATTTCCACACTACATAATAACTTCTATTTTTGTATTTAATTTATAATAAATTGATGTTTTTCAAATTTATTATGTCTTTTATATCGATATTGTGCATTACTATGTATGTAAAATTAAGCAAAAAATCAAAACTTTTCAAAATTTAAATCATGAGTTATTTCTAAACAAAGGACTTTTGTGACGATTTCGTAACGTTTCAAAAAAACACCTAATATTTAAAAAAAAACTTTTTTTTTAATCTGTAAATTAATAATAGCAAAATAAGTAATAGGAAACAAAAAAATTTTTTTTTTGAATACATTAAAAATTCGGCGTTATAGGGTTAAAGTACATTATGAATTAAATCATTAGTTGTAATTTAGTTGAATTTAAATTAAAAAAAATTGTTTTTGTACCCTTAAAAAAATTTAAATTTTATAATAAAAATCGAGCTGTTTCGGGATTTTCCTCAAAACTCGACGGTTCTCGAAATAATGATAATATTCCATAATTTAACCGTTTACTGTATATATGTTTACTAGTAAAAAAAACTGCGAATCGTTAAAGCAAGAGAAATGTTATCACACTAATATACTTACTTGCACACCAAGATATAAACTTTGTTGGCAAGTTCTGTTCCTTGGGTAGAAGAAATATTTTCATTTACTTTTATATTAATAAAAAGTATACAGACTTGTCTTATTTCTGTCATATATTCAATTGGTTCTTCAGCATCGATCCCGTTCATGACAGGAGCAATAATAAACCGTCTTAATTCATTCATTATATTAAGTCTAACAGCTAAATTTACCGCCGGTCTTACTAAAATAGATTATTTATGCATTACATTAAATACACGGTTTAAAAAGAAACTTTTACTTAAATCGGTATAATACATTTAATTTTATTTTATTAAACAAAAACATATAAGAGCATTAGTCTAAATTGCGGTCTAATCAAGAATATCATTTAGAAATTTTGTTGTAACTTCAGTTATGTATTAGCTATTCAGCTTTATCTTTGAAGTAACGTCTTTAAAGTTCCGTAAATCATAGAATACAATATGTATGTACTTTCGTAATATTTTATACACCGACACCAGCAACCTCACAAGGTGTAACTACTAAAGTTTGTTAAAATGTTGTTTGAGAAAGAATTATTACTGTTTTGTCATTTATGTAATTTTTCCTGATGATAGCACGGTCTGCTAAAAACGCGCAGCTAATGGTTGAAAAGCGGATTCATTCAAGAAGAGCAAAGGCTTTAAATGAGTACATGAAAATGGATGTTTCTCATTCTGTTAGCCTTTGCTTTGATCTTCAACAAATTCAGCCACTACCGAAAAGTCCAATTCAAGAAGCTTATTACGCAATAGAAATTGGGTTTTATAACTTTTATATTACTGATCTAAAAACTCAAAATTCCATGTTCTCTATTTGGACAGAGAACCAGGCAGGAAAAGGCAGTGCGGAAATATCATCCACTATCTCAGAAGCTAATTTTCAGGGCTGTTCTCTACTAAGGTTGTTTTGGAAACACACAAAACATCAATCCAAAAGTTTTTATTGTATTTCCCTGTACGAGGACATAGTTTTTTACCAGCCGACCGTGTTTTTGGAAGAGTAGAAAAGCAGTTGCGAAAAAAAAACCCATAATTTTAATTAAACAGGAATACCATGACATCTACAGTGGCATAGGCAAGATAAAAGCACTAGGAGAAGACTGGCCATTACTTGATACTAAGAAGCTAAGTGAATACTATAAGTCTACGCCGTGGACAAGAGTTTGATTTTTGATGAATCCACTACAGCAGCAGCTGGTGAGGAGCAGGAAGAAATGTGTGACTGCCTTGACGATGAGCACTGTGACTCGCATATTTAAAAAACTGTTTGTTGCATTAACTACCTATTATGATAATGTTTGTCACTTAGGTAAAGTCCATATTATTATTTTATAAAAATAAAAGTTTCTTCATAAATCTTCTAAAAGTTCTTCCAATCACAAATGGGGCGCAAACACAACTATTCTTCTGCGATTATATCAAGCTCTAATTAGAAGCAAACTAGATTATGGATGTATATGCTACGAAACTGCTACTAAAAGTCAAATGAACAAACTGGACATCATCCAATCCACAGCATTACGCATAGTTTTCGGAGCTTTCAGAACCACGCCAATTAGCAGCCTTCAAGTCCTAGCAGGAGAACCGCCATTAACTCTCAGAAGACAATATTTTTCAATGTGTTGTGCTACTAAATATCTCAGTGCAAAGGAAAACCCATTTATAACAAGCCTAATAAGGAGCAACCCTCCAAATCTGTACTCAAATTATTGCTATAGAAACCTACCTTTCAATGAACGAATAAATCGATTTGATTTCGATATACGTCAATTAAGAGCCACTTCTACAAACAGATGCCAGTCTCCTCCCTGGAAAGTTCAAATACCAAAAGTAGATTTTACCTTACTTAACTATTCCAAACATTCACACAATCCTTCTGAAATACAACAACAATTCCGGTCTACCATCTCCAGATACCCTGATTTCAAACTAATTTTTACTGATGCCTCTAAAAGCAGTAATGGTGTAGCTGCTGCAGCTATTTTTGAAGACAACACCTCTGTTACCCGTCTAGCCAAGGAGTGTAGCATATATACTGGAGAACTGCAGGCAATCTTCAACGCACTGAACCAATGTACCAGCATTGATACAAACTTTCTTATTATATCAGATTCTCTAAGTGCCTTAAATGGTGTCAAGCAGGTGTATCCTACTCATGCCAATTTAGCATTAATAAAAGACATGCTATACAATGCCCAAACATGTGGTAAAAACATAACATTTTTATGGGTACCAGCCCATGTTGGGATAAAGGGTAATCAAGCAGCTGATAAAGCAGCAACCGAAACTATCAATAACATGACAATTCCTATTATGCAAAACATACCAATTTCAGACCAAAAAACATTAATAAAAACTAACATGAACAAAACCTGGCAAGTAAAATGGAACCAAACAGAAGCAAAATTAAAAAGTATCAAACCAGATGTTACTTCTGCTTTACTACCGCTCCCAGCTAAAAGACATGACCAAGTAGTTATTAACAGACTGCGGCTAGGTCATACAAAATTTACACATGGATACCTCATCTCCAAGGACCCTCAGCCGATTTGCCACATCTGTCAAATACCATTTTCAGTGCAACATATAATGATAGACTGTCCAGTGTACTCAACAGCAAGATCGACAGCAAAACTAAAACACAATTTGAAAGAAACTCTAAAAGAAGACATCAGCAATACAATAAATTTTATCAAAAATTGTAAACTGTATAACAAACTATAACATAACATAAAATGTTTGTATTTTCCAAAACTGTTATGTAAATTTTAATATTCTACTAAATGTAACTTTTCTAAAATAAAGATATACCACCCGCTAATAACCCTAGGGGTTGATGCGGTAAAAAAAAAAAGTTTCTTCAGAAAACTATTTAAACCTTTCATTTATTGTTTTATTACTTTATTTACATGTTAATCAGCCTATGTGCACAACATTTTACATGTAAAACGACTTATTTCCACTGAGTTCGTGCAAAAGGTCTTATTACCAAAACAAAATCAATATTTTAAACTATATTTTAGCTACCCTAACTAAAATCAGTGTTTTAATTGCATGTTTGGAACCAATACTATTATAATAACATTGATTAGAACCAATCTCATTACCCTTTTCAGAGCAAAGTTGCAAGTTTTTCGCCCTCCCTGAAAAATTACTTAAAGTGACTTTAGCTTGTTTGCATTTTACCTCCTTATTTGTAAATATATACAGTGACAATTAAATATGTCAAAGTTTGATTAGAAAACGATATATATAATGCCAAAGAGCGAAGAAATTAAAAAAAAGTTAAGGTAATTTGACTGGTTGAAAAAGTTTTTCTAATATCTATTTAAATCTTTCTGTAGTAATGCCTATGTATTCTATGAGTCTATCCGTCTTTTGTTTACTATATTGTGACATATTCCAGTCTCTTTTTAAAACGTGGATTATGATTATCGTTTTTCATTTAATAAGTTTTTAGAGTAAATACTCTGTGAATACGTCGAAAACTAGTATGAAAGACACATGATATATGTGGCTGCATTTTCAGATCTTGCAAGCGTTTACGTTACTGTAAACTACAGACGACACTTTTATAAACTGTATAACATTACATCAACCAGTAAACTTATTTATTTTATATGCGTCTTCCTGACGAACAGAAGATATGTTATCTCTCTATAAAACGAATAAAAGATGAAGATCGTACAAGAATAGTCTCCCTCAAGGTAGTGTAATCATAACTATACTGTAAAATATCAACACGAACAATTAATCTACAGTATCGATAGTTCCTTTGACCGAGTCAGTCGTTAATTTCGTTAAAGGCCGAGCCGGTTCCTAATTACTTGGTGTTTGGATTTAACTTTTTACATATAAGACAATAATTAAAAAGTGTAAACTGATAATTAATACGAAATAATATCGGTCCCCGATGGGGGACAAAAAAATACAAGGGACGTCCTTTATGACGACAGATACTGACATGAATAACAGTGATTTAAGTGTTAATAATATTAATAATAAATCTAGTGAGGATAGTGATGTCCAGAAAACAGCGAAGCAGTTGGAACCGAAAACATTCAATCTCCTCTCAGATAAGTACAACGTGCAAAATATTTGGGTATATATAGAAAGTACCGACAATAACAATTTAGGTAGATTGCATCCAATGACTGTTGGTCATATTCTTTTTAAAAAATTTAATCTTAAAAGCATTCTTGAAATTAAAAGTATAGGCCGAAACCGGATTAAAGTGTTATTAAAATCACTTCTAGAGGCAAATAATTTAGTAAAACATCCACTACTGAAATCAGAAAATTTAAGAGCATTTATACCGAACCATTTACTAGAAATTAAAGGGTTAATAAGAGACGTGGATACTCGTTATGATATCAACTATCTTATGGAAAATATCGAATCAGACTCACGCGTTACTAACATATATAGGTTAAATAGAAAAGTCCAAAAAGAAGACAAAACAGTCGAATTTGTACCTAAAAAATCTATTGTCGTTACTTTTGAGGGAAATATTTTACCAAATCGCGTAGCTTTTAATCGAGTTTTTTTTTCGGTTGAACAATTTGTAGGTAGAATAACCCAGTGTTACAAATGTTTGAGATATGGGCATGTATCTAAACAATGTAACAGTACTCAGGAAAGGTGTATAAATTGCGGTGAGATTAAAGATGATAAACACAATTGTGATAAAAATTTGACTTTTTGTATACACTGTAAAAGCAGAGATCACGTATCTATCTCAAAAAAGTGTCCCTCTTATGACAATCAAAAAAAAATTAAAAATATAATGATAGAGCAAAAAACCTCATTTAAGGAAGCCAAAGAAATATCTGAGAATTCCTTATCCAGTTTAGTAAGTCACAATTCCTTTTCACCGCTAACAAATTATGACAAACATTTTCCAGAACTTCCTAACAACGATCGTATATCGTTATCTCATCCAAATCGTAATCAAATCTCTACAAATTTCAATGGCAATCAAAATAATTCCTTTTCCCAACAAACTCATGCGAGGGATAGACCTCCAACCAAAAAAAAGAGAAAATCAAACTCTCCAACTATCCAATCACCTGTTCAAAAACCATTATTTCCATTCACCTTTGGACCTTCACAACCTTTGACAATAAATTCAAATAAACCAAACTACTCTAGTTTGGAAATCAAAAAAAGCAGTATAGCTAGCAATTTATCAATTTTTATCATGGACTTTATTAATAAAATAATTTCAAGTAACAACAGACAACCTGTTGATATTAACGTAATTACAAGTAGTATAGAACAAGTATTGGAGGATACTTTGAAAAACCAATAAAATTTAATCGTAAAACACGCAATTTAAATATAATGCAATGGAATGCACGTTCTGCTATAGCTAACAAAAATAGTCTGGTACAATTTCTTTTTGATAAAAATATCGACATTGCGCTTATAAGCGAAACTTGGTTTAAAAAAAATCAACAATATAGTTTTAGTGGTTACAATATAATACGCAATGACAGAAATGATGGCTATGCTGGTGTGGCAATTTTAGTACACAAATCTCTTCAATTTGTGGAACATAAGATCAATATAAATTACAATGAAAATATTTTAGTGTGTGCTGTACAAGTTAAATATGGAACTTTGTCTTTAAATTTTGTATCTATTTATAAACCTCCAAAAATACAAACAATATATGAAGATTGGGTAAAAATTTTTGAACAGTTTGATGGGCCTTTAATTATAGGTGGTGATTTTAATGCACACCACTCTATATGGGGCTGTCATAATAATGATACCACAGGATCACAACTAATAAATGTCGCAGATGATTTAAATTTAACTGTTTTAAACAATGGAGAACCTACGATTTTAAGGCGTCCTGATCAACGGGATTCAGCTATTGATGTAACCTTTTGTTCACCTGAACTAGTTAACAAAACATCTTGGAATGTCATCTCTGATACCCTAGGATCAAATCACTATGTCATTTCTATAGAATTAATTTTTGCAATTAATGAAAATGAAATATCTCCTAAAAATAAATGGAATATTAAAAAAGCCAATTGGGCGTTATATACCTCGACGATTCAGATTTTGCACGATACGAACAACAGTCACTCGGATAATCTAACTGAACAGTACTCCTCCTTCATTAATAATATAAATACGGCCGCAGAAGCAGCTATACCCCAATATAAACCTTATAAATGTAAACGGCACCCACCCCCTTGGTGGAATATTGATTGTGACAATATTATCAAACAACGAAAATTGGCTTTAATAAATTACAAAAAAAACACTAATTTTGAAAATTACGTTCAATACCAGGAGATCTCGGCTAGAACCAAAAAAACATTAAAAAATATAGCAAAGAAACATTGGATTGAATGGGTCTCTTCCCTGAATAAAAATACACCAGCTACAACTCTTTGGAATCAAGCTAGAAAAATTTACAGAAAACCAATATCAAAAATAAAATCTTTCGATCAAAAATGGATTGATGACTTTCTTATTAAAGTTGCACCACCAACTGCGAACCCTCAAAAATCCAGCTACATAGTTTCAACCCCATCTGAAAAAAATCATTTTCTACTAAAACCTTTCACTTATAATGAACTAATTTTCGCTATAAATAATCGTAAAGATAATTGTCCAGGATACGATCATATCAAATACTCCATGCTTATTAACCTCCCAGAAGTAGCAAAACATTTTCTATTAGACTTTTTAAATCGAATCATTCAAGACAATTCTGAGGTAGATTTTTTTAAAGACATCATTGTTATTCCGATTCTAAAGCCTGCAAAAGATCCAAATTCAGCAGAATCTTATCGACCGATTTCTCTCTTTTCTTGTGTATTTAAAACTTTGGAACGAATGTTAAAACATAGACTAGAATGGTGGGTCCATACCAAAAAATTACTACCAAATAATCAGTTTGGATACAAACGAGGATGTGGAACTTTAGATGCACTAGCTACACTTGTAACGGACATACAGAGTAACTTTTCTAGAAATAACTATTTGCCTACTTTATCTCTAGATATAGAAGGTGCTTATGACAGTGTGTGTTTACCTCGATTAAAAGACAAAATGATCAATCAATTTCAAATACCCACAAATCTGGCACAAACCATAATTAATTTCTACACTAATAGACGCTTATACGTTAGAAACTATAAAAATGAATTTCTTGGACCACGTTATAATAGTTGGGGATTACCTCAGGGATCAGTCTTAAGCCCTTTTCTTTTTAATCTGTATACTGCTGATTTTCATAGTCTTAATATACCAAGTATCACTTACAAAACAATCCAATATGCTGATGACTTTCTAGTCTATATAGAAAGGAGTAAATATGAACCTTCCCTTACAATTTTAAGAAAATTACATGCACATTTCTCAAACTGGTTTTGTAAAAATGGTTTTAATTTATCCACTAATAAATCAAACGTGTGCATTTTTTCACGACATAATATTCCAAACATAAATACTATTTTATTAAATGGCCAAAGTTTAAATTTCTGTAAGTCAATAAAATATCTAGGTATGTTTCTAGATCAAAAGTTAACATGGAAAGTACACATCGAGTATATGCTTGACAAAAGCAATAAAGGTCTCAATTTTTTAAAATCAATTTCTAAAACTTGGTGGGGTGCTGACGTAGAAACAGCTTTGCTTTTTTACAAATCTTATATCAGATCCATTCTGGACTATGGATGTATACTTTATGGATCAGCAAGCAAACAAATTTTAAATAAAATTGATGTATTTCAACGGACTGTTCTACGTACTTGTATGGGAGCAATGAAGTCTACTCCAATAGCTCCATTGCATGTTGAAGCTTTAGAACCTCCTTTAAATTTTAGACGAGATTATCTAAGTGAAAAATTTGTAGTGAAAATTTCATATATCAACAATTCTTTATATTCTGGCATAAGCTCGCTAAATACCGAGGATCTAACAAACAGTTACTGGATTCATAAAAATTCACCAACCCTTTGCACGGCCTTTAGAGCCATGTGTAACAATAAGTATACCAACAGTATTAGCAACCTTGAGATTAACGACTATTTCGCATTTTTTAATGAAGCTTATATACACATACCAACATATTATAGTATTCCATCATTAGATTCATGCATCTTAAATTCTTACATAAAAAAATGGCCCATGGCAACTGTAATCTATACAGATGCATCCAAAACATCGGAAGGGACCGGATGTGCTTTCTACATTCCATCCAAGTCAATAGAAAAAATGTTCAAACTACCTCTCAATTGCTCAATTTTTAGTGCTGAAGCTCTTGCAATTCTTGAAGCCTTGAAATATTTCGACAGTTTAAACAATAATGCAGTTTTAATAATATCCGATTCATTATCAGTCTTATTATCTCTCAAAAATACAAAATTACCCAATTATAATTCTAATCCTTTTATTTACCAAATTAAGAACATACTTGTTAACCTTAAAAATAAAAGTAAAACTACGAATTTTATTTGGGTAAAGGCTCATGTTGGTATAAAACATAATGAGCATGTTGATTACATTGCAAAAGCTGCAATAACCTCGACAGCTGAAATTTTACCAGATGAGAGAATTTGCGTTCCTGATGCTTTTCTCATCTCTAAAAGAAATCAAAGAGATCGTTGGAATACCGCTTGGCAAACTTTTTGCGACCACTCAACAACACAATACGTGCATATACAACCACACATCCCTAATTCCAGATGGTTCAAGAATTTCAATACCGCTCGTAAATATACAACAACTTTAATAAGATTGAGATTTGGCCACGCTTGTTATCCTGTTCACCTTGCTCAAATCAAAATATATAATTCAGACTTATGCGAAACTTGTCAAGAACAAGGAGATCTTAACCACATCTTTTTTAAGTGTTCCAAATATCTTCAGCATTCAGGAACTCTTTTAAACAACTTGCAAACTCTGAAAATATTCCCTCCATATCAAATAAATAACCTGTTGGCTACTAATAATAAAAAAGTTTATGATTGTTTGATTAAATTTATACATAGTGCAAATGTGTGTCTGTAGTCAATCTCAGCTAAGCTCGTTAACCTTTGTTCTAACCCAATTGTTTATTTACCTTTCTTTCCGTGACCTATTGCTAGTAATGTCTTAAACAAATGTCCTGATGGGTCCCTGGACGAGAAGTGAGTATCCCTGTTGTTCCTTATATTTGTTTTTTTCTTGATATAATTTTCTCTTTTTGTTTGATTTAGTTATAGGGATTTTATGAGGTTTTTTGACTCGAATAGATACACTTTTTGCACTAGCAATTAATAGTATAGATTATACACTTATGTATGTATACACTGTATAATGTACACTTATGTATGCACTTATGTGTATATGCATACACTTTTTTTTTTTTCTTTAGTATTAATTATATTTTTCTTTTATTATATCTCAATATGTAATTGGCTAAATAGCTAAGTGCTAAAGCCACAAAAAAAAAAAAAAAAAAAAAAAAAAAAAAAACAATTAATCTATACCAGTACGTACTAGCACTTTCATATACTCGTATTCTATTGCAAGAAATATTGCTATCGCAAGCAGAAACTTTTGCCGAAAAGGAATAATACTAACGGAAGCCCTAAATCATTGCCAATGTGGTAAAAATAAATTAACTTTAAAAAAAAACTTACTCCTTTCAAAACTGCTCCTTCTACCTTCGTAATAAAAAATTATTTAGAAAACTAAACAATAAATGGTGTGGCGAAACCGTTGAATTGTTTAATTCTTCTATAAATGTTGCAGTTAACTTGGGTGGCAAATTACCATTCAACGAGTAATTACTACTTAATTTTATCGTTTAAAACTAAAAGGCAAACTAATATCAAAAACAAAATTTTTTCGCACACTTGCTGACCAAAAGTGGGGTCAACATTCTTCCACCCTTATAACATCGGCGCTTGCACTTTCCATTTCAGCTGCAGAATATACTGCATCACCAATGTCCTGAGACCCAAACCCATATCTAATCTACACTCTATCCTTGGCACAACTCAACTCAACTCTTTCTTGGCACTTGATATGAAAACATAAATTGCTAGAGATGTTAAAATAAAAGGATTCAATTGATGAGTTTCAATATTCACATCCACAATCACTAGCTCAATACACGAAGACTCAAATTAAAGAAGACCTTTCTGTCTAAATCAATCCTTCTACAATAAACACTAGAAAGAATTTTTCTTGTAAAATGAAAAACAGTTTTTTTCTAAAAATCTAGAGCATAAATTTATAGTTACATCAATGTTAGATAATATTGACTTACTAACATCATAGAAGTAGTGACCTACAACTAGAAATGAAAATAAGACAATTTTATAAATCATCGAGTTCTGTATATATCTACGTCTACTGTTTAAAAAAATATAATACCAAAAATTAACTAAGACTAATGGGACCTACAAGCATATTGATCCGTGGAAGCGTTTAAGGCTTGAGTTGGTTCTTCAGGTCCTATACTACTTCTTTCATCAGAAATGTTAGTTAAACGATCAACATCATCAGCTAAATCATCAGGAAGATCGCTTAAAAGGCTGTAGATTTCTAAAAATAAATCCATTAATACTATATTTGTACTGTATGCTTGACTAAAGTTTACCAACAAAGTCACTCTTTTCGTAGTGTCTTTGAATGTTTCTCCAATTCGGGCCAACTCCTAAAACCTGACAAAATTATAAATTAACTATAAACTTACTGGCATGAGAAATGAAGACTAGAAGTTTTGATAAAATTGCTGGTATTATTTTATTATTAACTTACTAGTATTAACTTAAGACGAAATTCATGATTATTTAAAAAAAGAACAAAGATTGAATGCAAACCTGTGCATTCACAATAACGAAATCGAACGGGTGCACAAATATAAATATTTGGGAACAAGCGTTAATAACAACAATGACATCACTTTTTCTTCAGGTTCCTTCTCCTATCGGAGGTTGGAAATCATCATCGCTATTTTAATTTATTGGCCGCGCTTCTGAATAATTCTAATGAGCTGCAACCGAACCACTCTCTCAAATTTTCTTAGCCAGGATATTTATATCTTCTTGATACTGCTGTACGGAGTAGAGACTTGGACTTTAAACAAGAGCAATACATGTAAACTAGAAAATGTGGATATACAGAAGAATTTTGAAAATACCTTGGACAGACAAAGTAACAAATAGTGTAGTTCTTCGAAGAATAAACAAAGAACGGAAGCTGTTGATCACCATCAAGAGAAGAAAATTGGAATATCTTGGTCATGTGATGAAAGGGAAAAAGTACCGATTGCTCCAGTTAATTATCCAAGGAAAGATTCAGGGCAAACGAAGCATGGGGAGACGACGTATATCTTGGCTGCGCAATTTAAGAGACTGGTTCCAGTGCACATCTAACCAATTATTTAGAGCAACAGCTTCAAAGATACGAATAGCAATGATGATTGCCAAACTCCGTAGCGGAGAGGGCACTTGAAGAAGACGAAGTAATAACTGTTAAATAAATTAATTATATAATTATAACATTACTAATTTTTTTTGACATTTGTCAAAATTGTTTACTAAAATTTTTAACCAAGAAATCTGTTTTCTTCCTAAACCTCTACGGCCTTCTATTTTTCCTTTTAAGATCGGTTGTAATATTCTATATCCCCTCACTATATGTCCCAGATGAGACATTTCCGGTATTTAACAGTCTTAGTAATTCACTTCATCTTTGTTGACTCCCTTTAATCCTTCCTCATTAGTTTTTCTTTCTGTCCAAAGTATTTTCAGTATCCGTCTATGAATCCACATTTACAATGCTTTAATTATGTTTATGGAAAAAAGAACTTAATGAAGTGGAAAAAGCCATACACCAAGCCAAAAACAACAAAGCCAGTGGACCAGATCAAATATACAGCGAATGGCTAAAATTACTCTCAAATGACAATATAAAAGAACTCACTGTACTTTTCAATCAAATATATGATACCAGTGAAATTCCATCGGACTGGTTAAAATCGATCTTTATTCTTCTACCTAAGAAACCAAACGTTAAGAAATGTAGCGATTGTAGACTGATTAGTTTAATGAGCCATGCCGTTAAAATACTGTTGCATATTCTTCTAAACCGAATTAACAACAAGTGCGAAGAAATAATTAGTCAAGAGCAGTTCGGGTTCCGGAGATGCCTTGGAACTAGAGAAGAACTATTTTCTATGCAAACACTCCTTCAACGATGTTGGGAGGTAAGAAAACCCGTATATATGTGCTTCATTGATTTTGAAAAGGCATTTTATCGCGTTCAGCATACCAGGCTAATTACAGCCTTGCAGAGCATCCAACTAGATGAGAAAGACATAAAACTTATTGCCAAACTTTACTGGAACCAAACAGCCATTATTAATACCAACAACAGAGAATCAAAGCCAATACAGTATAGAACGAGGCGTAAGACAGGACTGTGTACTGTCTCCCACCCTCTTTAACGTGTATTCTGAGAATCTATTTAGGGGAAGCTTTAAAAGATCAAAAAGAATTATCATAGGAGGAGAAATAATTAACAATATACGGTACGCCGACGATACTGTGATTCTAGCTGAAAACATCGACGATCTGCAGGAGCTAATCAATAGGAGTTGACATGGAATGCACAAATTGGGGACTGTCGATAAATATCGATAAAACTGAATATATGGTGACCAGTAAAGTGGATATCGGCGCAACCCAACTGATATTAAACCAACAACCGCTGCAGAGAGTTCAGAGATTCAAATACCTTGGATGTTGGATTACCCAAAATCTGGATCCATCCTTCGAAATTCGATGTAGAATTGAACAGGCAAGAAACTCATTTCAAAAATTCAAGCCTCTATTATCCAATAACTCATTAAATTTGGAAATCCGTGAAAAGTTTACAAGATGTTACGTGTGGTCTGTACTTTTGTATGAATGTGAAACTTGGACTTTAAACGCCGATATCATGAATAAAATCGAGGCGTTTGAGATATGGTTGTATCGAAGGATACTAAAAATTCCATGGACTAGCAGAACCAGAAACAAAGAAGTTCTTCGAAAAATGGGACATCAACGAACTCTATTAAATATTATTAAGAGGCGTAAACTAGAATATCTTGGACATATAATCAGAGGACCAAGATATGAGTTCCGGTTAATTCTCAACGGTAAAATCGAAGGAAAGAAATGGATAGGACGGAAGAAACTCTCTTGGTTGAGGAATTTGCGGCAGTGGACAGGTTGACAGCGGACCAATTGCTACACGTAGCGCAAGACCGAGATCAGTATAACAATATTATAAGCATGGTAGTGGCCGACGTTCCGTAGGGATATGGCACTCTAAGAAGAAGAATTATGTTCATGATAGATCATTTAAAGTCCACATTTCTCCTCAATACAAAAGTGCAGTCCAAATGTAGCACTTAACTGTTATTTGTCTTAGTTCCAAACAGATAATTATTACAAAGAAATGTCCTTCATTTTATTAAAAGTGTACTCGCTTCGGCGGTACATATACTAACATTGGAACGATACAGAGAAGATTAGCATAGCCCCTGCGCAACGATGACACGCAAAATTGTAAAGCGTTCCACATTTTTATTCAGACTGAACAACATATTACTACCAGTAAAAACAGAAGTCAAATACCTAGGAATGACACTTGATCAAAAGCTCACTTGGAAAGCACACATCTTTGCAAAAAAAAATCCAAATCAACATGAAAATACGTCAAATGAATTGAGTAATAGGCCGAAAATCACAGTTATCTACAGATAATAAACTTCTCTTGTATAAGTGCATAATAAAGCCTATATGGTCATATAGAGTGCAACTATGGGGCTGTACAAAGCCTTCTAATACCAAAATCATTCAGAGGATCCAATCCAAAATACTCAGAATGATTTGCAACGCGCCGTGGTACGTTAGTAACAAAACACTGCATGATGACTCTCGTATACTGTTCGTTGAAGACGAAATCAGTACACTAACAAGAAATTATTGAGAACATCTGCCAGCCCACCCCAACGAGGAAGCAAGACAACTACATCTCCAACCAGAAGTCAGGCGAAGATTGTCTCTTCAACCAACAGTGGCCAACAGACTTTATTCACTAATTTCAATTTTAATTTTAATTTTCATTTCAATTTTAGTTTCAAATTATAATCCTACATTAATTTTATTTGTTAGTGTTAGTATTGGGAGTGTTATCAGTGGATAATTTCTCCTCTCATGTATTTGCAATACTCACATCTACTAATAGCTTGTAATAGCAGATTGTAAATTTGCAAAATTAATAAAAAAAAAATTTTGTAAAAGTAGTTCTATGCCACATAATCTGCCATTTAATTGTCCATAAAACAACATAATTATGTGTAGACGTCTCTTGACTGGCGCATGTCTAATAAGGAAACTTGTTATAATTCTGATCTAACTCCGCCTCTGGTAGTGACCGAATGGATTGAGTAGCTCAGTCGCTATTAAGCCGGCCCTAAGCCCAAATAAAGAAGGAGTGTTTGCGTCAGAAACAGAATCCAGCAGTAAAAAACCTTGGAAAACCTAAAACCATGAAAATAAGGTATACGAAAAACAGTTTGGGGGCAAAGGCGTTCCCCGAGAGCGACACACAGTCGCGGCCATAGCCTGACCCCTGCGAAACTTAAGCTAAGACTACCTTTTAGAGGACAGACAGGGTCAAAGCAGCTGGTCTTAAGGATTGCAACTCTCAACGTTGGAAGCGTTGTAAGCGAAGAGAGCTTGCCGATATCATGTGAATAAGAGGGACTGGTGTACTTTGTGTGCAAGGAATTCGTTAGAAATGTAATAAATCAAGAGATCTTGGAGATAAATACAAGTTAACATACGGTAGCTCAAACAATCACAGCAGAAATGGAGTGGGTGTTATTTGAATAACGAGTAGAAGAAATATCTAGTAAGGGTAACCAGACGTAATGAAATAATGAGCATTCAACTGCTTAACGTAAACATAATATGTGTCTACGACCCTCATGTGAGGAGTAAAGAACAAGAAAATGAAGAATTTTGGAGGACTCTTAATTGTGAAATGCTCGAGATTCTTTAGACGAAAATTGTTTTATTGAAAATGATTTGAATAGACATATTAATAGAGAAAGAGCGAGAATAGAAAGAGTTTATTAAGGTTGAGTGGTGGTAATAAGAAATGAAGAAATAGAGTAATTAACTTTGCAGTGTTATAGGATTTGGCTGTAAACAATACAATCTTTATAATGACTGAGGACTAGTATGTTACCTATAGTAGCAGGCAAGAAGGAGTTCGAGAAAAAAGATACGGTAAATGATAGGTGACAAGCCCACCAAGCCATTGGTGAATGAAATACGATGAAGAATGGTAAGGCAGTAGGACCTGATAGAATACTTGTGAAGATTTGGAAGGCTCTTCTTCTTATGGTGCCTATCCGTTACGGATGTTGGACACTAACATGGCTATTCTGACTTTGTTGACTGCTGCCCTGAAAAGTCCGGTAGTAGTTAAGTTAAACCATTTTCGCAGGTTATGCAGCCAGGATATTCCTCTTCGTCCTGGACCTCTTTTCCCATGCACTTTACCTTGAAGTATGGTCCAAAGTAAGTCATATCGTTGTTCATTGCGCATTATATGGCCCAGGTATTATAGTTTGCGACGTTTTATGGTTACGACTAGTTCGCGCTCTTTACCCATTCTATGTAGTACTTCTTCGTTAGTAACTCTGTCTATCCAGGAAATCCTCAACATGCGTCTATAGCATCATATCTCAAATGCTTCGAGTCTCTTCAGTGATGCTTCAGTTATGGTCCATGACTCCATGCCATATAAAAGAACGGAGAATACGTAGCATTTTAGTAAACAAATTTTTATTTCCAATTTTATGTCTTGGCTGTTAAAGATTTTTTTCATTTTGACGAAAGCTGATCTTGCCTTCTCGATCCTTATCTTAATTTCCGTCTATTGTCCCACTGTTCATTTAAGTTTGCACCCAGTTAACAAAAGTTGGTGATTTGTGTTATAGGCTGTCGGTTAACTAGTAATTGACCAGGTGGTATCCTGTTTTTGCTTATAACCATGTATTTGGTTTTTTTGATGTTAAAATAAAGCACAAACGTGCTACTTACTTCTGCCACCCTGGAGACAAGTGTCTGCAGACCTTCAAGACTGTCTGCAAAAATGACAGTATTATCAGCGTATCTTATGTTTTTCAATCGTTCTCAGTTCATAAGTATTCCCTCGTCTATGTCCGTTAGTTCTAGGTTCATAATGTGTTCTGAATATGTATTGAACAATAATGGGGACAATATACATCCCTGTCGCACACCCACTTTTTATCTTTATGTCGTCTATTAACTGATCTTCAACTCTAACAACTGCAGTTGTTCGTAATAGATATTGTTTATTATACGGCGATCTAGGAAGGCTCTAGGAGGGGAATAAGTTGTGTTGTGTGTTGTGGCAAATGATAAGTAGAATATATAAGGAATATCCAATGCATGAAGAGAGATGATATCACTGTGTACAATAAAGAGAATATTCAGGACTATAATAACTTCTTCTTCTTCTTCTTTTGGCATCATAACCCTGGATGGGTCTTTGCCTGTCTGGCTATGTCCTTCCATTCAGATCTCTCTTGTGCCCTTCTTCTTCATTGTCTTATGTTCATTGTTTTCAGGTCATCTTCCACGTCATCCATCTCGTTCTGGGACTATAATAACTAGAGGGATAAAATTAATGTCGCACAAAATGAAAATTTGGAAGAGAACTTTATGTCAGGAAGGAGGATAACGATTGCGTCGTTTACTTTGAGATGGTTGATAGAGAAATACGGCGAGACGAAAAGAGAGGTATGGTATATTATAAATTACAATAATACAACAATTTAAAACTGAAACTATACCAAAAACAATATTCAACGAATTACAACGATCTGAAAACAAATACTAAGAAATGTTATAAAAGAAAATATTAAATAATGTAATAAATAGAATTATACTAAATAGTAGTAATCTCAAAATTGTAACAACTATTTTTGTAATATACAGTAAAACCTCTGTTAACCGAAATAATTGGGGGGGGGGAGGCCGTTTCGGATAACAAGAATTTCGGTTAAAAATAACATTGTGTTTTACAGTATTCTTGGTCAAAGTATTGGTATTAAAAAATACTATGACGTGATTTCGTAATGTTTTCTGATAGTAAATACAGAATAAAGTAATAAAATTAAGGAAAATGAACAAGTTGGACAAGCTTTTTTGAAGAAATCTTTTATTTTCGGTTTATTGGTATCTTTTTGGTTAATTTCGTCACATCCCGGCAAATTTTTTATTAAAGGTTTAATTTCTTCTGTCGTTTCTTGCCATTTTCTTCTCCAGGATCGTCAATAAAAATCCAATCAAAGAGTTTGTTCCAGCATTTTTCCAAAGTTGAAGATTTGATCTTGCCACACTACTCGCACGCCAATAAAGAAACAATATGTTTCATTGTTAAAGATTTGAGAATTTCGGGAACACTTTTGGATTCATTCGTCTAATAACAGATGTCTTAAGAATGCCCATCTGTAATGTCTCTTGAATGTCTCTATTACGCCCTAGTCTAATGGCTGAATTAAGCTCATGACATTCGGTGGCAAAAATCTGACAACTGTCACTATTTTGTATATTTTGGGGGGTGAGTTGGCGCATTGTCAATAAGCAACAATTCGTTGACGGGAAGGTTTTTTGATTTAACAAAGGATTTTACACTTGGGACGAATTCATTTTCGAACCATTCTAAAATAAAGTGGTCGACATCCATGAACTTTTTGGCTTCTATAAAAAACTGGAAGTGCTTTTTCGGAAATATCTTTTAGATCTCTTGGTTTTGTTGATTTCCCAACACACATAGGCAGCAATCGGTTAAGGAAATTAATGGAATTGTTACGTTTTGCGATAAAAATTTACTTATTATTGACGAAATTACTGAAACTGTCAGCCGTTTCGGTTAAACGATGTTTCGGTTAAGGGAGGTTTTACTGTAAATATCATTCAAAATAATACCAAATATACACACTTACTCTGGCGTGTATTCCATCTGGTAATAAATCTATTAAATATTCATTAGCAGTTATATGATGGATAACTCTAGCGCTAATAACTATTTCACCATGCAGAACTTTTCGATTCAGCTGCTTTAATATCATCTATGGGTTGTCCTACCTGTAAGATAATGTGAATTGTTTTCATCTCCGACTATAGAAAATAATAAATGGCCACATGATACCGCCAGTTTCACTACAAAAATATTTGGTTACATTTACTAATGTAAAACAATATTTAATACTAAGCCTATCAAATGTGCTGTAAACAATAAAAGGAAACTCCACAATAAGTAATAAACCAGATTTCAAACGAAAAACTTTTTTGGGGCAAAAATGTGAAAACTCTTTTTTTTTTATTTATATATTAGAAATCAGAATTACAAGTTCTATGAACGAATGTGCTAACTAAACACGCGCGTCTTATATTTTTTAGGACTTTTTGAGAACCTCTCCAGTTAGAGATCTTTTTCTTCTTAGAGTGCCGTCTGCCCCATAATGGCTATTTTTATTTTTGAACTTGCCGATCTAAAAAAATCAATCGATCTGCATTTATACCAATCACGTAGATTCTTCAACCATGAGTTCTGCCTTCGGCCAACAGATCTTCTTCCTTGAATATTTCCCTGTATTATGAGTCTCAAAATTTCATATTTTGGTCCCCTCATCACGTGGCCTAGGTATTCCAGTTTTCTGGTTTGTATAGTGGTGATTAGCGCGCTATCTCAGAGTTTTACCAACCCTCTCCAGTACTTCTTTATTTGTAATTCTATCAGTCCATGATATTTGTAATACTCTGAGGTATAACCAGAGTTCGAAAGCCTCGATTCTTTTTAAATTGCATTTTTTTAATGTCCAAGTCTCAGCTCCATATAATAATATTAAAAATATATAACAGCGAATGGTAGGTACGTAGTCTGATCTCCAAATTTAGATTTTTGCAAGTTAGGAGTGGCTTCATTCGTATAAATGCTGATCTGGCAATCTCTATTCGCCTGTTTATTTCTGCAGTATGATCATTGGTTTCATTGATTAAAGTTCCCAAGTACTGATATTTTTCTACTTGTTCTATCACGTTACCATTGATTGTTAATAGGTGATGTATATGTTGTGGTCTTTTTATAATTAGCATGTACTTCGTTTTTTTAGCGTTTATAGTAATTCTCATCTCATCACTATTCATACTTAAGCTTTCGATAAGATGTTGTAGATCTTCTATACTCGTTGCTATGATCACAGTGTCGTCTGCATATCGTAAGTTGTTAATTAATTTTCCGTTAATGGTAACTCCCGCTTTAATATTATTGAGCGTGTTTTGAAAAATTTCTTTAGAACATAAGTTAAACAAAAGTGGCGATAAAGCACATCCCTGTCTAACTCCTCTACAGATCTTCATTTCTTCTGAGTGTTGCTCATCAATTTGAACTATGGCACTTTGGTTTCACTATGATGTTTGCACTATATTTATGACTTTACTGTCAATGCGCTTGTTCATAAGTATTGATATTAGTTTTTCATGTTTTACTTTATCGAAAGCTTTTTCGTAGTCAACAAAGTACAAGTGTAGATCAACGTTTACATCCCTACATCACTGAATCAATATGATGATGACAAATAGTCCTTCACGAGTACCCATTTCATTTCGGAACCCGAACTGCGTCTCGCTAATATCCTCCTCTAGCCTTTTGTATATTCTCTTATGTATTACTTTCAGCAGTACTTTTAAAGTATCACTCATGAGGCTCAGTGTTCGATAATCAGAGCACTCTTTTGCTGCTTGTTTTTTAGGGATGGTTATTAATGCTGACTTCAGCCACTCTTGTGGTATTATTCCCGTATCGTACACCGTGTTGAATAAATCTGCCAATACTTCCAAGTTATCTCTTCCACTAGTTTTAACAGTTCTACTGGTATTTCATCTAATCCAGCTGCTCTTATCCTTAGAGTTTTTGATAGCATATTTGATTTCATTTATCGTGATCTTCTGTCTCTCTAAAGGATTTAATTCTTGTATTTTTTGCATTTCACCTCTTTCATTTTGAAAAAGTTCTCTGACGTACTCCTCCCATCGTCTTAATTTCTCTGGTAAAGCTATCAGTAGTTTTTTTTTGTCTTTTATGTGTCCTTGCTGTCTATTTTTACCCATTCCAGTCACTTCTCTTATTTTTTTGTGCATATTTTCCATATCATATTTTGTTTCTAGTTCTTCTATCTCTTTACATTCTTTCATCAAATAGATTTCCTTAGCTGTTTTGATTTTTTCCTTAATTATTCGTTGTATTTGTTTATACTTTTGTAGATCTTTTCCTTTATATTTCCTTCTTTCTTCCATCTTTAATAGTATTTCTTCTGTCATCCACTGTTTTTTAGCCTCTGACCTATGCTGTATCAAACTTTCTTGAGCTGGTTTCAGTAATGTGTTTTTATATTATACCACTTTTTATTTACATCCATAATTTGTTTGTTATCAGGTAGTGTTTTTTGCATATTAACATTCACATTATTTTTTAATTCGTTTTTTATTTCTTCGTTTTTTGGCACGCCACAGATGCGAAAATGAGAAATCATAGATTAAGATGGTTCGGTCATGTCGAGCATTGAGACATCATTCAGTATAAGGAATGAATAATGGGGTAACTTCACCATGTAAGAAGGAGTACAAGGGAAAAACCAAAAGGACGTAATTTGAGGAATGGAGATAATTTATACAAGAATTGACCAATGAGGTTACATTTTGTCGTGCACAAATAGTAGATATATCTTAGAATATTTAGCAGCCTAGGAAACTTAGGTATTTTAAATCAAATATTTTTAATTTCATTAAATACTATTAAGGACTCTATACTTATTGTAGACATATCTTTCAGTCACTCCTGCATGTACGTATATTTTTATTAAGTTTATTGGAATCTAATATAAAATAATTATGATCTCTTGCTATAAAAAAATAATAAATATAATGATTTTGCCATGATTGCGTTTAATACTTCCAATTGAGATAATAGGCTAAAAAAAATATGCTTTACTTATTACTATGTAATTATAGCAGTGTTGTTTAGCTGTATATAATATTGCAATAAGTTAAAAGGTACCTTTAACGACAACGTCAACATCTGTTTGATAAGTTCCATAAGTCTTTTGTATAACCAGAGCACAATCCAATGCTTCGTGCACTGCATCTCGCAATGATAGATGTTCTGTTTCTTTCCACATGGCTATAAAAGCATCCCCAGAAAACTTTAAAACGTCGCCGCTATGGGACAAAATTTCTTGAACCATTGCTCCAATATATGCATTTAGAACTTGGGTCAAACGAGAGGGGCCACCTCTGCCAGTCGTGTTATACTTTTCGCAAAGATCGGTAAACCCTTAAACACAAATAATTCGTTTTTATTAAAATTTTTGAAGTTATACTTCTATACGCGCGTTCCACGTTGGAAATTTGTATGGGAGTGAATCTGTGAAATCATTACATATGTAAGATAATGAGTAAGAGAGAGACAGAAGATATATTTTCTCTCTCTTCCTCTCTCGAATATAAAAATATTCCTTTGGTATATATAATATATATAATATATATAATTTATTATTATATATATTATATAAAGATATATATATATATATATATATATATACACATAATATTATATATACAATAAAATATTTATTAATATTATTATTTACGTGATATGTTTTGTATTATTTATTAAATGTTCATAATTATATTAGTCTTTTGTATTTCAAAATAATAATCTCAATAAATCACTGTATGATCCAGAACTGTCAATTTTGAAATACGTTTGTGTCATGTCCTCGGTAGTATAGTAGTCAGTATCCCCGCCTGTCACGCGGGAGACCGGGGTTCGATTCCCAGTCGGGGAGAACTTATTTATTAATATTATTACATGGTAAATTAAACATATATGCGTAAGTAGAAAAGTTATGTATATTATTGTCATTTTTAAATACTTATGAATATTGCATTTTAATTTGTATTGTATTATTATATTAATAACAAAATAAACAATGAATTTTACTGCAGAGTATGTGTAAAAAAATTTTGCATTCAACTCCTTTCATACATACATGAAAAAAAAAATATACATTTTCATCAAAATATTGATTCAATCCTTCATTTACTATACTCCTATTACAGGTCAAAAGTTATTTATTAATTGTTAGTAAGTTGTTATTAATTCTGTTTTTCTTTCTGCTATGTCTTACCTATAGCATTACATATGTAATGATTGTGCAGATTGACTCCCAAATAAATTTGTAACGGCGAATGCGTGTATAGAAGTGTAACTTCCACCGGCAGTCCCACTGGACTGCCACACCTGTTTTTTAAATAGTTTTCTTTTATACGACTATAATACAGGCTAGATATTGGAGCATGTCATTTAACATCCAATGTTTAAAATGTATAAAGTATTTTGGTCTGGGATTTCGGGCCCATTTTCTCCCTTTATTACTAACAGCTAATTTTTCGCGAGTAGTTTGATTTTGACAAGACGTCAAACTTTAGCGCTTACAACAATGTGCGTTTGTGGTAGCGAACAGGGATAGTAGGGATGATATATTTTGATTTGACGACTCTCAAAAATTTATTACTAAAGGGTTTTTTTGTTAATTCTCAAGATAATTTTTCAAATTAGCCGAAAAAATATTGTCCTACAAAATGCAAGGTTTTATCAAACTTTCATCAAAATGTCCATGGTCCTAAAATATTTGGCACTGTGCCCGCTCAGGAAAGAAATTTAATAAGCTTCCCCCCCCCTCCAACAATTAGAGGAAATCAGACAAAGTTCTATCAGGCATACCAGGACGAAATAGGGAGTAACCTACAGAAAAACCTGCAAAATAAAAACAATATTGAAGAACTTCACGAAATGTTGATAGACACTCTCAAGTAGGTATAGAAGAAGTGCAAAGCCAAGCAAACATGAAAAAATATTATGAAATAATCTAACAGAAGACACAAGAAACGTAATGCGATAAAGAAAAAAGGAGGAAAGTAAAAGATAACCACACAAAGATCATTGTAGAGCTAAGCAATAAAAAAATCTAATTATTCAATTAAATGCTATGACTTAGTTTGATTCATAAATAAACAAACAACACATAAACTGTGTTGTTTGTTTATATCGACAGTCTCTAATATCCAGTAATTCTTATATATATATATATATATATATATATATATATATATATATATATATATATATATATATATATATATTGTATTGCTATGTAAAATTGAAAATAATATTGGTTTGCTCTTAATATATTTCAAAGTACAAAATATAATAATTCAAGTAATCCAACTGATAAACTATAAAAGATATTTCGAAGAAATGAAAACCCATTATCCTGGATGACCTGTAGTAAACAAAATTTAAGATATGCATAAATTATTTTCTTTGTAAAATATATTCGAGTGACGTAAGTGAGCTTAAGTGAAGTCATAGAACAAGCGACCGGGTTTTCCAAATGGACTTGTACAGTGAATAAGCCAATAGAATAGAATATTTAGAAATTATATTTCTCCGTTAGTTCTTAAGAATTTGTAGAAACCGATTAGCATGTTAATAGTTTTTAGAAAATTGATATTTGCAGGTAAAATTGTTGTTTGTTATCTAAATGGTAGATGGGGATAAGTGTGACGAACTCTGATTGGAGGAGATTGAAAAAAAAGTGGGATGGGTATGTAGGAATGGGAGTTTAGCTAGATTTTTGAGGGAGAAAAGATAATCAGTGCAAGGTGCAAGGCGAACAGTCGTTTTTCTCTGGTGGTTCCCAAGTGATAATAAGCATTAGAAGTGAATGTTTGTGAGTTTTCGTGGAGTAAGTGTATCTGACGGAAGCTGATCCAGTAAAATATTGTAAGTCATACTTTTCTACTTATATATTCCAAGAGTCACTGTTCAGGCCGAAACGAGAGATTCAGTTTATCGAGAGGAGAAGAGGCTAGCATCTTTTGAACGATACGTGCATTTGAAGGAGATCATTAAAGACGAGAGGCTCGCAATAATTTGTTGTAAGATTGCTGATTACCTAGGGAACTGCTAAGAATAGATAGTGTAGGCTACAAGGAACAAGGATTTGGACAACGCATCACCAGAGAGATAGTTTTTTTTACCATTTGTCAGTTTTTCTTTATTAACAAAGTTTTTTTTTTAATTGCTTTAGAAAAGATAGAAATATTTTGATCAGGAGATTTAGAACAACAATTTTGATTTGAAATTTTAATTTATATTGTATATAACATTAATTTTTGAAGGTTCACGTACGTAGAACAAAATTTTGATAATCATTATATGAGATATTTTTTGTTGAAGATATTTGAGTGTGAATTTTATTTCAATATATAATGTTTGTATCATATATGTTTTTTATTATTCCGGTATTCTTTAGACCTTACCTATCATATGTAAAGCATAGAAGCACGAATATAACCCTGAGATAAGAGAATTAAATAGTGTGATAATATCATAATTGCATCATTTAAATAAGTTTAATTAATTAATTAATTAGCTAATTAATTGCGTGGCGCACCTCTGACTTTTAATATCACATTAATATATATATATATATATATATATATATATATATATATATATATATATATATATATATATATATATATATATATATATATTGTTGTGATCTGCTTTATGATGTTTTATTATTAATTAACACTAATTTAATTAATCCAATTATTTAATTAATTAATTCACTAATTTATGCAGAGTCATACAAATCAATTACTATTAAAATTTCTCAGGGTGCCTTTTTAATTTTACTTTAATCACTTTACTTTATATATCTCTTCTAGTGGGTTCAGTATCTCCTAGTTGCTCATAATCGGGATAGAACAGGAAACGGAACTAACATTAAAACAACATAAATATGCACACAAATTATTATTTATTTTTAATAAGCAATACGATGAATATTAATAAATAACTTTTGTGGGCAATTACCTTTCCCAACAAACTCTATACTCTAAATTTAATTTTAATTACAAACTATCTATTGATCTGTTTTATAATAATATCTACTAAAAAAAAATGACCATATAAAAATATAATCTATTCACAAAAAAAAAATAACTCTTTGAAACTTGGAATCTTAGTTCGTATGCTTATATTTGATTTTATCTTTAGAATATCTTAAAATTTTCTTTCATTCAAATTATTTGACTGACCTTTATTTTTTTTTTACACCAATGATGTCTCCTCTCGATCAAACCACAGTTCTTTCCTTGATTGATTATGTCCGGCTACCATCAAATCTTTCCCGTTCTCAGCATCGATCCAAACCGCATACCAGCAAACTACTCCTCCGAAAAACACAAGCCCAAGCCTCTTTTGACCGGTACTCTTTACTCACAAATTCTCCTTTCTTTCTCAATAATATCTCGTGGACTATGCAGACTCAAAAGAGGTATTAATCTTCTCGATTTTGATCTGCTCTCAGCTTCCACCTTTTTCACTAACAAACGAAAACACTGGCACTCAGATTGACTACACGAAAACACGTCTTCTCTTCTGGTCTGCCGGTAACATCATCCTCTTTTCAATCTCTCTCGGACAAACTTCTCAACTCTCTCATTCCCACCATTGCTTTTTAACCAATCATAAGCATTCATCTTTCCCACTTATTTTCGATTTAGAAAATTTCTAACATGATATTTAAAACAAATAAACTACTTTCACTCAAATTACTTTTCAGAAACCATTAACAATTTTACCTTTTTCAACAGAAATAAGTTTCCAAATTCTTGTTATCTCATATATAAATCTAATTCTTATTTACTTTCGAAAAATGCCCACCGCAAAACACAATTACAAAGTTTATTCCTTAAATCTGTAATTATACGGGTTCCATTGTCCTTTCACTATTCACTCAGTATTTCACGGAACAATGTTTTCTCTTATGGTCTATTACAAATAAGTACAGGGTTGTATTTTAACTTATATGCCCGCGGTATATTAAAATAATAAAAAAACTCTTTATTCTATTTCTGATCGATAAACTGATCCATAACAAAATATATATATATATATATATATATATATATATATATATATATATATATATATATATATATATATATATATATATAATTTCCGAAACAAGGCATACTTATTGATATTGATCAAATTATGTAATAGATAATATAATACATTACCGGAAACATCACCAAATAGTAAACATGCGTCTAAATCTTTCATAGAATAATCTCCAATATTATATATGATTTCGTCTGGGACCAATGATGCCATAATCCTCACATGCTTTTCAACATATTGATCTCCATCACTTTCACATCTTCTTGTAGTTGTTACTATGGGTTTATTTCTCCTTTTTCTAAACTCTTCTGCTTCTGCACTTTGAATAATAGATGATTTGAGTGCCCACAAATATTCTGAGGGCGGTTCGAGTGCTAAAAATGTGACTTTGTAAATTTTGGATTAATAATTCTCGTTTTATACCGACAACTGGTTACTAATAACAATAATATCTAAATTTAAAATATCACCCCCTAAGCAATGACCTTAATATCGGACCAATATTTTAAAATACTTTCTTGTGGAATGTCTGATTTAAATTTTATGTTAATACTCCAGTTGTCAGAGACGAAAATGCAGTGTTTTTGATTGGAAGGTATCCAAAATTTTTATATTTGAAGGCTTCCTACAGCCCCAGAGTTCTATGCCGTAAGTCCATATTGGTTTAAGGATGACTTTGTAAAGCATTATTTTGTTCTCCAATGATAGTTGTGACTTTTTGCCAAGTAACCAATTCATTTGTTTTAATTTTATATTGAGCTGAGTTTTTTTGGCGTTAATGTGTTACTTTCAGGTGAGCTTTTGGTCCAAATTCAATCCAAGATATTTCACTACGTCTCTAGTAAGAATAGGGGCGTTGTTTAAACTAATTTGTGGATAGGTGCGTCTTCTTGTTGTGAATGTTATTTAGGCTGATTTTTCGTTATTGACTTTAATTTTTCATTTTGTCAACCAATTTTCTAATGTATTCAAGTAATTTTGCAGCTTTTTAGATGCTATATCTGGGTCTTTGTTTGAAACTAAACCGGCTGTATTATCGGCAAAAATCGCCACTGTGACGTCATCTGTAGTAGGTATGTCAGCAGTAAAGATTTTAATTTATATGGCAAACCGTTGTGACAGACTTTATCAAAAGCCTGCTGATTGTTGAATATTTTTGACGGAAACCAAACTGATTTTTGGGTATTATGGTCTCGAGTGGTACAGTTTCGCTTATTCTATTTAGCAGGAGTCTTTCAAATATCTTTTACATCAAGGGTAATAAGCTTATAGGAAGCTTAATACTCTTGATGTAGTGTGGAACAAGATCCGCAGAATTAAAGGTATTCCATGTACTTACAAGATAAACTCTCTTAATATGAACGAAAATCAAATAACTGATGAAGCACAAATAACAAATGCATTAGTTTCGTTTCAAACATACAGCAATGACTCTATGTATGACTCTATATTTATTGAATATAAAAGAAACTCAGAACAAGAAATAATCATTACCAATAACAATCATCCACTGAACTCATCACTAAGTATAAATGAACTAAATGAAGCACTTCAGGACGTTAAAAATTCTAGACTCTGAGATAGCGCGT